>NW_015150565.1:583224-588921 GCF_000732505.1 Cyprinodon variegatus
CTGCTGACAGTTGGAGGTGGTGATATTCCTGAAGGATTTAATTGTCCAGATGGAAGGTTTTAGTGTGAACTTCCTCCAAACAAAGAAACTTCCTGACAGTGATGAAGTGAGACGCCACTCCTGTCTCACCTCATTTCACTGGCATTACGGACACAGCAGAGAGAGGGTGAAGAAGCCGGAGTCACTGACACGGTGAAACCGGGAAATGCGTCTTTGATATAAAATAAGAAAATAAATTGGATCGCTCAACCGACTGGACGATGAAAAAACAAATAGAAAAGCAGATCCTGCATGGATGGAGGCAAAAAAGATGAGCAATTGATCTGTCTTCAGGCTCTGATTTGCACTTTGCAGAGGTATTGAGAGCCAAGTAACCATGGAAACGGGATAATCTAGCAGTGAAGAGAGGGAGAAGGCAAGCTCCAGCGCCTTTATGGTTTTCACAGCGCAATAAAATCCCAAACTAAGACCCAGAATAGGTGCTGTGATGACAGTCCTCTGTGTAGCAATAAAATGGAACAACATCAGGGGAAAAAAGGACATTTCAAGACAAATTTATACGAGTGCTATGATCTAAAAATTCTCTGAAAACAGGGATGGAAAAAGGAGGATCAGGATTTGGACATGAAATTTGCTTGTGAAACTCCAGCATAGATAAAAGCAGCAACTGCAGGGTTTTTAGGTCATTTAATATCTGATATTGTTGTCCCTTCATCAGTCTGGGGGGGAGGCCATCTGACTGCATGCAGGAAAGTTCAGCCGAGAATAAACTAGAATTGGAAAATTGCCATTAACATGCTGCAAGATGAATAAAATCGGACCTAAAGGCAAATAAAGTTGGAACGTTGATCAACTTTTTTTGTATTTTCCAGTTTGTAAGAGCCTCTTCTTTTGTATTGACAGCAGATTTGCTGGTTTCCTGCTGTTTCTAAGTGGGGCCCTCTGGTTGGATTTTGAAAAGTTGAATTTGGAGATAAGAGACAGTCGGCAGGATGGGAAGCTTTTCATAAACTCTTCATTTGTTAAGTAACATTATGCAAGCTGAAACACAACAAAACTCTTTAAAGAATCAGCAGCTTCATACACAAAAATATAATGGATTTCTTGAGAAGGATTATATCCTTTATTACTGTTAAAACTGTGTAACAGAAAACAATTAATATATATTAAATTGCCTTGAAACTGTTCATAACCTAGCTCATAAATTAGCATTTTAATGTTTATCTCTCATAGAATCCATCCAAACCAAAGGAGAACAATCTACCATGAATAATTATCAAGTTTGTTTAAATTTACTGATGTGTTACATCAATCTATTGGTCATATGATGAACCAAGCTCTGGGAATGTCAACTGTAGAAACTGTTAAAATTTATTTTGCAATTAAAGTTGAAAAACATAATAATCATGAGCACAACGTAAGGTTCTTTTCCCCCATTTTCAAATATATTATCTTTATTTACTCTTACAAGGTGATAAACAGTGTTTCCAAATGTTAAGTTTATTCAGTGATGATTATAAAATTAATGTGTGCTTATAAAACATTTGTGCAAGGGGATGCTTCACTCCTGTGTCATGATTCAGTCAGGAGACCATCCTGCCTTGTTATTCTGATGGAGCATTCTGTCTTCATGAACTGATCAATTGTTCTGTCAGAACAATACTCTGTTTGTAACCATGCGTCATGTTCTGTTAATAAACACTCTGCAGAGGAGGTCCAGTGGGAGACAGTGTGTTTGAGTCTGGGGTTCAACTGTCTCTCCTTCCTGCAGGAATCGTATCCATAATTGTGTATTTCAGTTCTTCTTTTGCAAAAACCTACATTTTATGAACCCGACACCAAACCAAATAATAGTCAAGCTAAATCATTTCAGTTTGAAGTTTAAATAAAGCTGTATAATATCAAATAAATAATTCAGAATAAAATATCTGCTCCTTGACTATTTTCCAGTTTTATGAGTAAGTACACGAAACACAAACATAATAAAACTGCAAAATGCACCAACAAAAAGTAAATAAAACATAAAATTCACCTGGATTTATGTGGATCATCTAAAATAATCTGCATTCCACCTAAAGTTGTTCTTGTTTCTATGTGAAGTGCAGTTCATTTATATTAAATAGAAATATTCCCCACCAGCATCAGACGGGTGAATGTTGAAAAAACTCTAAATCATGTCAGACTCTGCATCAAACTGACTATATCAATGTGCTTTTTTTGCACCATGTTTTTTCACCCAGTGTTTACATTAGATCAATTTGAGAGCTGTACAAAACGAAATTTCATTTTGTATACAAAATGACAATAAATGTTGTCTAAGTCTAAACCAAAGGAAATTTATTCTGTTTTGTGGACATGAACAGTTATCTTAAGGCCAAAGGTCATGATCCATTACAGCAGAAGGAATGTGAAATTTTTGCCATGACACCCTACCAACTCCTCCTCCTTCTGACTGAGGCTCCTTAGACTGAACTTAAACATTTAGGATTTACTTTGATTTATAGTAACATCAGCAATATCTATGGATTTAATATTGATTTATCTTGTTGTTTATTTCCAGGTAGGGAACTCTGCTACTAACAATTCAAAAGCTACAGAACTACAGAGAATCAACTCTAAAATCATGATATCAGAAAGTTTAAACTCCTTTAACTGGTGGGACATGAAAGAAAAAAATCAAATTATCTGGTGTCAAAAAGATGAAGACAATGTTTGCAAAGCTAAATGACTTTTATAATCATCTATTCTCAACTGTCTCTAATGATTAATTATGGAAAGACAACAGGTCCCAGCCGACAAGATAAGAAGTCATTTTAAATAGTAATGGGATTTCGCTGTTTGATCTGTTCTTACCAGCCATGGTGGAGATCCCCAGAGTGACTCCGATGGAGAGTTCAATCTGTGTTCCCTGTAAAACCAAAAGGAATCAGGTCAAATATTCTTCCTGACTCGCTGTTATCGTGAGTAAACATGATAAAACATACATGGGAGACGTTTTTACTCCTGAAGGCATCTGATTTAACTTTACTTACTGCTGCAATCATGATGGCATTATCCAGGAAACCAAATCCAATAAAGGGGACGGCGTTGTGGAATAAAACTGAAGCAAAAATAAATGGGGAAAAAGAACAAACAATATTAATAATTACAACATAAAAAATGTGATTTTAACTCCAAAAACCCTAATTACAACCATCTCTAAAAAAAAAAAAAAAAAAAAGAAGTTCGGAGGTCAGGTTTTTGAGCTAATATTTCCAAATCATGCTTCCTTTGATCCTCAGGTTCAGGTCTGTTCCTGAAAAATTGGACAAGCAGTGAAAGGAAGTTGGCTGCTGCTACAAACTCCGACTTTTGCATGGAAATGGGACCATGTGAGTCAATTAGTCTTTTAAGACGTCAGAATTTGTCAAATGTTATAAAACTCTAAAGGCCTAAAAAAAAGTTTGGAACCTAAAATCAAATCAAGGCTAAAGAAATTCAATTTAATTCTAAATTGAAGAAATTTACATCATGGAAATTTACATGGAACTGAGACATTCACAACCTGTCGAACTGAAACAGTACAAAAAAAACATCAAACTTTTTTATTTAAAGACAAAATGGATCATTTATTGCCTGGTGTACGGACTAATAAAAGCCTGACCCCGATCAAGAAATTAGAGATTTAAAAAAATGCAAATATTTAAGAGTTATTTCTTAACAATCTGATCTCTGGAAAAATCCAATCTGGACCAGTAAAAGTAATTAAGAACCAGGCGTTTAGCTAGCAATGCATACAGGCGTACATTGTATGCCCTTTACTAAAAATAATAGTAAGGGAGGTATGGGACCATGTGAGTCAATTAACCTGTTAAGTGGTCAGAATTTTCCAAATGTTATAAAACTCTAAAGGCCTAAAAAAAAGTCTGGAACCTAAAATCAAATCTTTGGAAAATAAAGGCTAAAGAAATTCAATTTAATTCTCAATTGAAAAAAATGTACATCATCTTTTTCCCCCTTATCAACAGACATTTATATCAGAGATGCTGTAAATAATAGAAATAGATCAGCATTAAAACCTTCAGATATATAAGCCGAGTACATATAGGTAACATCTGTGAAAACGTTCCAGCTCTATGTGGACAGTTTATCATATTATCTGCTTGATCTGAATCCAGCAGGTTCTGCTACTACAAGCAACATTCAGCACTTCGACACCAATGCAAACATCCCTTCACCATTAGTTATATGAATGTTATTACTTTTTTTTTCTGGAGTCAGTCTCTTTCACACTAGTAATGTATTCACCAAGAAAATAAATCTGCCTCTTTTTTTTCCCCCTTATTATGTCTTTATTTTATTTTCCGCTGCTGTAAAAAGGTTTTTACTGTGTAATTTAGTGAACACATTTCAGTACTCTCGCGTGTTCTTTGGTAGTATTCTCACAGTAGTTTACTTTAAGATGATGCTAAACGATTCGTCTGATTTCTTTGAATGCACATTCACTCATATAATTAAGTGCAGTGAAATAAATCGTACATGAATGTAAATATAAAATCTTTTAAATCAAGGTCATTTTATTCTTATTCAGAGGTAAAAAAAAAAAAATTATTAATGCTAAGATATCTATAATTACATGTTATTCAGCTTCCCTTTGCTGGAAGAGCACAGTAAACAGTTATTAGTTTATGAAACTAACAGGCAATAAAAAAATCATTCATGGTGAACTGTGGAGATCAAAGAAACACCAGTGAATGAATGTCAATCTGGACTGTTTTTGTTAGATACCAACACTTAACTGCCTCAGTGTGTGTGTGTGTGTGTGTGTGTGTGTGTGTGCAGCACATTTTATCTCTCACCATATCTGATCTGGGCTCCAGTCGGCGCTGATGGCTCCAGAGTCTCTGAGGAGAAGAAAGGGAAACATCAAAACATCAGAAGTTCTCTTATTAACCACCGGGGTCGGAGTTTGCAGCAACACAGACAGTTTGCACATCACGGTCCACTTTTGTTTGGCATTTTCCATCCTCTGACGATGCTTCGCTCTGACTTCTGGCAAAACGTCTCAGCAGAACTTGCTGCTTCTGTGTCTATTAGAGTCACTATAAAGCTGAGAAAGGAGCTTTTAGGAGGTTTGGCTTCGGATCAGGAGTTAGCTAAATTTGATCTAAAAATAACACATGGTCTCCATGGTGATGTGGCTTAAAAAATTAAAATTAAACCCTAATAGTACTATTTATTTGTTCACTTAAACAAAAATAAAGCATTTGGTGGCATTAAAACAGAGAACAGAGAGATGGTTAAAAGGTTCATGGAGCAGAAAAAAAGCTAGTATGGATAAGAGATAACATGGCTACATCTTTCGCTAATGGGTTTGTTACTTTTGACAAAAGCATTTAGAGATAAGCATGAAAGAAATCAAAATATTTTTCATATATTTTTATTAGGGATGCACGATATTGGGATTTTGGCCGATATCCGATATGCCGATATTTTAAAACTCATGTAGCCGATAACCGATATCGATACTGATGTTAAAGCTGGACAAAAATAAGTAGTCATTGAAAATAGCAGTTTTGTTATCCATTTCTGACACTTTGAAAAATAATATACTCAAATATATTTTCATATGCTGATATAGAATTGATTTTTAAAAACGCGGTATCGATCTATTTTACTTTCAAAATCTCATCTCATTTCATTGTTCTGTTACAAACT
>NW_015150565.1:588957-632192 GCF_000732505.1 Cyprinodon variegatus
CCCCCCCCCCCCCCCCCCCCCTCCCCCATCTCGATACTGATGTTAAAGCTGGACAAAAATAAGTAGTCATTGAAAATAGCAGTTTTGTTATCTATTTCTGACAAAAATAATATACTCAAATATATTTTCATATGCTGATATCAAATTGATTTTTAAAAACGCGGTATCGATCTATTTTACTTTCAAAATCTCGTGAAATTTCATCGTTCTGTTACAAACTCTCGAGATATTTTGCAAATTCTTGTGAGATTTTTTTAGTAAAATAGATCGATACCGCGTCAATATATCAGCATACAAATATTCGTTTTTGAGGAAGAAGTAGTTTTGTTTTTTTTTTGACTTTAGAAACTCAGCAGCTGATCAAATATCGGGTTAAATATCGGTGGGGTGGCGGATGTCCGATATTCAGTTTTAAGGCCGATACAGGCCGATACCGATAGGGGGCCGATTATATTGTGCATCCCTAATTTTTATTCATCTTCCATTTAAGTCTGACAAGTCTTTCTCACAAAAACAGACCCTCTTCCTCCAGGTGGAACTGAGACATTCAGCAGCCATCAAACTGAAACTCAGTAGAACTTAGCTAGCAATGCGTTCGGTGTACATTGTATGCCCTTTACTAAGAATAATAGTAAGCTAGGTATGGCTTTGATATGCCCTAATTTCCCCCCAGAATCTTTGCTCAAATGTTAAAAATTTCACAAGCAGCAAATGCTATAGTTGTAAAAATCAAACTTTAGTTGCTTAACATGCCACATCAACCAATCAGAGAAGCTGATCTGGGAGCTGGCAGGGAGAGAGAGAGACAGCACTGCTCATGCAGAGGAAGATAACCACTCCACTGAAACAGTTTATAAATGCCTAAATTTACTAAAAATGTCAAAACCTTTTGGCAAGATATGATCACTTTTATTATTCTGGTGCCTGTAGTTTATACCACATAACTGAAAAACGCTAACGTCACAAACAGTCAGCCCAGGCCACATGCAGCTACGCTCTACCTCTTCTATTCATTCGGCTAGCTAATCTGAATAGTTCAATTCCATTTGGAGAGCGAGATCATCTGTGGTAGTAGCACTAGACATCTTCCAGATATGTGAGTAAAACTAGCAGCAGTTCAGGGGACAGGACGAATGAACGGTAGCCGGCTTGATGATGTAATAACGTAAAATCAAGGGGCCGATGTAAAAAAACGGAGTTCCCCTTTAATGTGTACAACCATCAAAAATGAAGCATGCTAAAATCGTGATGTAAACGTAGCATTAAGCTTTCTGATTGTTTGAATTAACCTACGAAACATAATATTGAACCTAAAAATGATCTAATTTCTTCCTTATGAAATTTCCACCTCTAGTCAAGCACACGTACTTCCCCTAATCAGGACAAACATAGTGTTGTAACAAAGACAAAAAATAGCTGCCTTCCATGGCAGCATTTTAAAGAGTCTAAATTTCAAAATTTAAGGAAGAGATACACCAAGGTCTACACCCGATTAAACGTCCCTAGCTAAAAGCCTGCAGAGAACAAACTTAAAAGGTGTGTTTGCAGCTTTCTCGAACCACTGCTGTTGTCCTGATTAAAGATGCATAAATTTTCCCCTGACCCCATTCCGATACCTAGGCTGAACGTGTGGGCAGATCTCTGATATGGGTCCAATTCAGCTGATGAATTAATGAAGCATATATCTTGCCATGTAAGTGAAGGCTTTAGCCTTGAGATAAAATATTGGTTAAAAAAAGGTAAAAATGCAGATATGGTTTAGTGGTTTGGTTAATAAGTCCTGTAAAGATGAGTGACTGAAGAAGATGAAAATCCTGCAGATAATGATACAGAGAATTTACCTGTCAGCTGAGGAAGCAGAAGGTTGCAATGATTACCCCTTCAGCCCATATACAGCTGCTCATTTCAACTCTGAGCCGCCTTCTCATTTCATTCATGGAAAAAAAGACCGTTTCAGGACGATGCTAATAAATCCTGGCAGGAAAAGGATCCGCTTTATAACGTTACCAGATGGATGGCTGTGCAAATCTGACTGGAGATAGAGGAGGACGGAGTCTCTGAGGCAAAGATCCAAAGCTGAACAATGAGAATTTTCAGTTAGACTGACTTGATCCAGAGTTTCTCATTTGTTTTTGCTCAGAACCCTTCAGCAGTGAAAGCTCCAGAGGAAGGGATGGTCGATTCCAGCAAAACATGTCTAGATAAATGATATTTTGATTTCATGTACCACTAAATCTAAATATCTTGAGCGTTTTTATCACTCAAAAAGCACAAACACTAAATCCAAGGTGAAGAAACTTTATAACAGACAGCAATGTTGACATGAATTTAAAACTGGATTTGTCCTCCAAAGCAGGACAACAGGGCCACAAACTGTAGGCAGAAGTACTGCTAAAAGCAACCAGCTGCCAATCCTGGAGGTGGAGGTGGCGTTCTCCATACTGGTTCCGCACTGCAAGTCGCTCCATGAATCCATGTACACCAATTTGAGCCCTGGCTGAGTTTTGTTGTGATAAACGTCATCTAATCCTACTGCTTCAACCTATTTTTAGAACTCTGATCAACACCGATAAGAATGCTATCAGCCAACTGCGATCTATTGCATATTGATTGGTGCATGTCCAACTTTTCCTTTGCAATTCTTTTTCAATAAAAAAGATGTATGCTAAACTCTGCACAAATATCTTGAAAAACAGCAACAACCCTGTAATATTGTTAGGATTATATAACAATCAGTTACTGCAGTGATATAATCCTACTGTTCAACGTCTCAAAATTGAGTATCACATTACTCAATCATCTCCAGGCTTTACATTTCACATTTCATTGCTTTCTACCTCTACCAACTCAGCATCCTCTAAGAACTAGTCTGTCAGTTTGCCATAAAAATCCGATGCCCCTCTATATAGTCAGCTCGGACCTTTTTGTTGCTAGGCAACAAATTTCCCTCCTATAACTGACCATCACCGTTTAGGAACAAGGAGGTAATGTGGAGGTGAAATTAAATATAGCTTCTCTAACATCAGCAGGAAAAAAGCCTAGTTTCTCAAAGACAAACATTTAACAAGAAAGTGTAAAAGAGGTTTCACGTCAACAACGTTGCTTATATTTCCTCTATATATAACAATCTATATGGGTTTCTTAAAATAATTTCAACTCTACTGATTTCAGAAACTTTTAACATGTAAATATTACATTTTTTTTTTAGAAAAGAACTTTCAGAAATAGAGAGCTATATCAATACAAAACACAGATAAATGTTTATTTCATCTAAACATAAAAAAACATGATTGCTGATCTGCTGCCTCCCAGTGAGACAACAGATAATGTGCCTACGGAATACCTATTACATGTGATTACATATATCAACTAACCTGCATACCTTAAATGTGCATTTTACAAAGAGAAAACCGTAAGCTCCTAATAAAAACAATAACATACCTGGAAAAAATAAAATGCCTGGCGTAAAAGCTCTGAATGATCCTTCAAAAGATGGAAAACAAATCTACTTTTTTTTCTATGTAAACACTTGGCAGTTTATACCAGAGAAAAGGCCTTAAATCTTACAACTGGACAATAAACCGATAAATGAATCCAGACTACTGGTCCATGAAAGCATAAAAACATTGTTTTCTGCAGGCGTAGGCGGATATCACACACCTGTTCCAGCTGAGAAGCTCAACCTAAGCCCTGAGTAAATATGCTGAAGTTCATTTATTTAAAACTACAGCCCGTTATCAGACTAATTAACACAATTACCTTATTTCAAAATGCTAATTTCTTCTGAACAGCACTTATAGATCTAACAATATTGCTGAATCATGTTTTGCCTTATTTCTCACAATCAAATATAAGATATTAATTCAAGTAATGAAAAAAATGTAAAAACAGAAAATACACAACAAGACAACATTAATTAATTTCAGTAAAGATCTGCTAAATCTGCAATGATTCCATCAATTTGACAACTATGTTCCTCAATTTGATATTTTTATGCTTTTATTTACACAAAACATTAATATAAGGCTCTAAGAAGGCAGTGCCATTTTTTATTTAGTTGTTTAACAACATATTTCATCTCAAAATACTGAACTATAAATCAGGCTCCAAGCCCAAACTCACCATCTGTTTTCCTTTTGTAATCACACTTCCCTAAACTCTTTCCCTACGTAGAAAAATAAAATATTATTTTCTCTTTTCTGGGATCCCTCCAGCTGGCGAAGCCGTTCTGCTTACTGTCCACATTTAAATAAAGCTCATCTGAAGTAGATGTGCAGCAAAATTACCAGTAAACCACATCGATGCACTGATTAATGTACATTACACTAATTGTTCACTTCTAAATGTTTCAATAGTGGAATAATTATACAGGAAGACATTTAAGATTTGCATTTAGAGGCAACGGTTTATTTTAAATGATCAATCCTGTTTAATGTGTGTTGTTCTGTTACAATACCAGGAAGGAATAAAGTCCTTAAGAAACAAACATTAAAGAAAGTCTGAGCTTATTTTAGAGCTCCTAAATCTTCCTTTTAATTGAAACAAAAGATAACTTCTGCTACCAAAGGAGCTTATCTTGCATAGTTTGTAAAACTGTGTGTTAACTATGCATTAATCTGCATTTATACAAATAAACTTCCAACAGCTGAAGATGAATGCAGATCGGCTGTATACACCAGGCCACCTAGTGGGAATAAGCCATTTTCTGCCTTTCCTATTCAGACTTACTAATGAGTGCAGTGTAAATACAAACACTGTGACTCCTGGGAAGTACGTCCAGAAATAGGTCTGACTGAGAAAATAAATATCAAAGCCCTTCATACTGCAGCAGCAGATGTGGAGTCTAATAGGCACTAACATGCAGAGGAGATGCACCCTGTTAATGTAGAGTGTCGTAAAGCTTAAACTGACAGCTGTGTGTGTCGAACGCTGTTCATAAGTCATTGGGAAATTAAATCAAACATACCCTGACTGTGTGTACATGTTTAGACGGCTGCAGATGCTGCCTCATCTGTCTGTTTTCCTGCTGATCAACAACAGTGAAATGGCAGGAGGTTTGATAAACAGACGTCTACAATCAGGCTCTTCCTGTGAATAAATCTGAATATTTGAATACATGATTACCATATTTATTATTATGAGCCAAAGCCTAAAGAAATGCATGCATTTAGCCATTATTACACTCTGCGCTGCACTAGGAGATGATATGAATGCCAAAAATATCATTTCATTACCAGTAAAAGGTTAAACAGCAAGAGTAAAAATTGAACCACTGAAGCCATTTAGCACTAATTAAAGTTACTCAATTGTGGAATAAAAACAATCATTTGTGCATTTTTTTTGTTTTGTTTTTAAAAACGGAGCCCCAGCAAAATAACAACATATTTGTCAAAAACAATCTGTTTCACTTAGTGAAATTATTCACATCTCTTATGAATATTCAACGCAAGGAGTTCAAGGAAAATGATAAATATATATAACTTTAGAAACAAACCTGTAAAATAGCATAGATTGAACTATAATTTAATGTATTAAAATATATATAAATAAAAAGTTTAACATTTAAGATGAAAAAGCAAATTTGAGGAAATAAGAAAACCGTCTTTTGTTTGTCTTTTGCTGTTTGGTTGTAAAAAAAAAACCCTTCCTAGTTTGTTGGGACTGTTTTTTTAACAATGCAAAAAAACAAGCAAGGCCCTATTCTGTGCAGTTAGGTTAAAGTTGTAGGGAATTCATAATTAAATGTCAAATCATTCTGGCTTAAACATGTATATAAATGTACTCTTTATCAGACAATATTGTCCCAAAAGTTAGAAAATTTCTATTTAAAAAAAAAATCCTGGCTTATAATCTATGTTGTTTTTTTTTCTCCTTATCTTATGCAGGCCAGTTAGTTATACATCAGCTTGAACACCTAAATTCGGCCAATCATATATCAACGGTCATCTGCCAATCAAATTTTTTCAGTCATAGCATCTTGATTCATATGTCGCAGCTAATATACGGTTGAAATAAGAAATAAGAATAGTTTCCTTTCCCAGTGAGTTACGTCCCATTGTTCACGGGGATGGACGTCTGTGTCTTCAGCAGGCGTAGAGCTAACAGAACTGGCAGCGTTGGGCTCAAACATGTACGGCTGTAAGCCTTCTACACCAAACCAAGCTTCTGCCGCCCTGGCGTCCTCTTCCACAACAACTTCGTCCCTACTTTCCTCCTCTAAATAAAACATGTATGACGGAGGAGACTCATCCAAGATCTCCGACACAAAACTCTTCTCCTCTTGCATGTTTCCGCTGTCCATAGCATTCCTTGAAAGTGTCGTTTCTAAGTCACTAATTTAGTGCTACTTGGTCCCAATGAAATTTCCTATTGCGAACCTACTAGCTCCAAGTTGCTAACTGGTCGGCAAGATGCTTCCGAGAAATCGGCTACAATCAACTTGCTTGCGAACCTTCCGCCACAGCAATCCCGCCCTCTTGATAATCAATAAATCACATTCACTTTATTCACTCGTGTAAAGTCGTGCACCACTAGGGAGAATTCAGAACAGTAACGGTACAGCCGCTTCCTTATGACTTTAAAACTAATTATGAAACATTGTCAGAATCTAAAAACAAAGCACTAAGAAATTATTATTCTATTCCAAATAAAGCCCTTAGTTTATCACTTCATGTGCTTGATTTGTTGATTAAAACATTTAATAATCATAAAGAATCCTTCATCTTGTTTAGTATGAATCCATTTAAATAATGTCCTCCAACTTTCTAAAACCATCTTAATTTCACAACAACACAAAAACGTTGGCAGACCCATTTCCCTAGATCGCTGTCATCATGTGTTCATCTTTAACTGTCTGTATAAAATGAATAAAGTGAGGATGAAAGGCTTTGAATGCAGAGGAGGGAATAATCCCATCAAGCGTCTTCATGTCACAGAAATGAAGAAGCATATCTAGCAAAGCCATCCCCGCCTCTTCCAACCGGACGTTTCACACCAGGATCCTAAAATCATTACGAATAGTGTCCCTTTAAGACACCAGAGTCTCCATTGTGATGAATGTTGACACAGAAATATGAGTCAGCCTAATTAAAAGTGCCATTGAATAATATATGTCGGCGACACTCTGAATACAAATGATGCTTCTAATTGTAAAAGATGATCCATGGATTTGCAGCTTACTGCTGCTTCTGATCACAGCAGTGCAAAATGCATGAATATTTTATACCTGTTGAAAATATGTTTTTATTTTTCTGCCAAGAAGTCACATAAAGTCAAACAACAGGCCTCAACAACATGGGGGCTTAAATATGGAAGCTACAGAATAAAATAATAGGTACTGTTATGATCAACATTACTACTTGAAGAGCTTAAACTTATTATGTAGAATTCAATGCAGGTTTAAGGGAGAAAAAGGGTCAGTTCCTGGAAGTGTTGATTTATAGTTTATTAGTTTTTCGGAGTTAAACATTTATAGAATATCATAGGAACTTCATCTATAATCAAATCATTCCAGGGGTCTGTTATGTATCAATCGTTCTCTTTGTTTAGAGGTAAAAGATATTTAGGAGAAGACGCTTCGGTGGGAGCATTTATCTGCTGCCTGCCACACAGCAGGGAGAACACGAGAGAGCTTATGGGATGAGCAAGAAGGGGAGCACAGATGTCTCCTAAAACAACAGAGTTGAACTAATGCCAGCAGTTAAGCTGCTTCTTTAGGATCTCTGGTTTATCTGGAGTCCAAAACAACCAACATCCTGGGGCCCTGTCTACACTCAGGCAAAAGTGGATCGATTTAGAGTAAATGTGTGTTCACACAATGACATGCAGAACCACTGAGCAGGCTGTAATGTCTCTGCCAGGCCCCTAGGTGGCGCTGTGACTAAAAGAAAAAAAAAAGAAAAAAAAAAGGAAAACACCAGATAACTGCAGACTTAACCCCAGGAAAGTACAGCAACATGGTGGCAACAAGATGCATGTAAGTTACAGAACTTAAATGTCTTATTATGTTCACCATGTTTGAAAAATAAAAAAATAAGAAAAACTTTAAAAACGACAACACAGCACCATTGTGTCTGAATCTTTCCACACTGGGAACCAGATTCAAAACTGATTGTTTGGTCTTTATAATGCCAGATCTGTGTGGAGTGAACATCCTAAGTACGAAATACCTTTTTTTTTTTAAGTTACACCTGTGGCAAATAAGATTAATGCTGTTGGTTTGAGCTTTAACGAATCAGGCATTGATTAGTGTCCGATTCAAACAGAAACTCAAATTGTATAGCAACCATGCTGCATAGTTCTGTCTAAGGTTAAATTGCTGGTCTAGTTTGGTCGAACCTACACAGCAATTACTAGGCAGACTGGATCACACACAATCAGAAAAAAAATTCAATAAACAAAAACTCCAAGCTAGAAACTTAGGATTACAGAAAACAGAAAAAGGAAAACAATGATCTTATTTGAGCTTCAAAAACACGTGGAAAAAGAAGGATGCTTATCAGGCTAATTGTCATCATCTATAATGACTGGGCTGAAATGCATTAGTGTCTATAATCCCAGATTTGAGTAAGTTTATAGGTAATTTAACCTTCTGTAACCCACTGTGGTGCTAAAAGGAAGGGGTTGGTTCTCTCTGTAGCACCTTTCAGTTATCTGGGTCACTGCTCAGATCAGTTTTAGGAGCCTTGGGCTGTTTCTGTAGCACTACCTGTCATTCCAATAAAATAGGCCAGAGGACCCACAAAAACATTTCCAAGCCCTGAAGTTATCCTGGAAATGATTGTAAGATCCTTACTTATTATTTCATTGGTTTCTAAATTATTCTGAAATGTGTTAAATTATCAAAGCTTGCTGTAAATTGAGAGCTGATTTAGTTTATTCCCTCCTAAAGGGAAGAACATTTCAAATTCTCGGTAGACCATTTCTGTCATTCTGATGGGATCAGCACCAGGCCTGCCATCTCTGCACTTTGCTTTCAGCCTTTCACTACCAATAAGCTTTGCATGTGGTGCCAGTACACAGTGACAGGCTCATCTCATGCTGTGGTGCCAACACTATGATAACTTTGAATGGAGCTCTGATTTCCTCAGAGATTTGAGACAGATATTCTTTCTTCAGGGAAAGCAGTAAGAAGGTGCTGACTGGCACCTGGGAAGAAAAGGTGCTGATCGATGGATAAATTAGGTCTTTATTTCCAAACTTTAGCTGCCTCTTGAAGACAGTTTCCAAGCCTGTCCGGCAAACTGCAGCGTGATTTCGCTTTGAAATGAGCAGGAAGTCCCGGCTCATGCCGGGAGATTGAGATACGTTTCCAGAGAAGCATCAGAAAAGATGATGAGGGCACACACATGCAGTGATTTGATGAATAACAGAGAAAATGTGTGGAAAGTGAAGAATAGGAGGGAGGGGAGAGAGGGTCACAGTTCATGCTTTGATTAAGCTGTGCTGTTCTGCCAGATCTGTTCTTTATTCCTCCAATAATAAGAGTTTATTTAGAGACAAACAGGTCTGCTACCATATCTAAACATTCATTAACACCATTATAGTGCTTAGAGTGCCTTTAGGACTGTAAGGCACGGTCACACTGCATGTATCCAACTCTTCAAAACGGATTTTATTTTATTTTCCTTCCTATCACACTGGCTGCAGTGTGTATAGAGAAGCTCCTGTTATTTAATGAGCAGATTGTCAATAGTGTGGGACAGTGCAACATTTTTCACCATGTGTCCCATTATAAAAAAGTCACAAAAAAAAGAAATACAACCGCTTTTTTTTGTTTGTTTGTTTGTTTTTTATGTAAAGAAAGCAGAGCTGCAGTCACGCAAATGCTGCTCACACCTTATGACCCACCTGAGCACCGTGCTCCTAAAATATAACAGGTGAAGAACTTTGATGTACAGAGACTATCATGCAGATTATGTTTAAAGAAAATAAAATGCACCTTAACACAGGAAAAAGATAAAGAAAGATAGTTCTCATAGTTTTTAGTGAAGTTTGCCAAAGTTTCATAATTTCATAATGAGGTGAGCTTGTCCCACATCGTCCCAAATAATGTGCCATAATACAAACATTAGGGGATTTCTGTCATACAAGCTGATGTTTGTAAGCAGATCAGATTTTTTAAAGCTTTCTTCAATGAACCTCTGATCCCAACTTTGTACGCATTAGTAATCTCAGTCAGCTATAAAAAAATGCCAGGTAAAAATATTTTTAGCCAATTTTGAATCAAATTTCCAATAAAATAGTTTATTTGAACAAGAAAAGTTGTTTTACCGATGCTAATAAATTGACATGGATAGTGCTCCTACCAGAGAGAATTATGTTTCTTTACTGTCTGGAGATTATTTTAAAAAGGCACAGGGAGACGGGGGTTAAACTAGCTGACTGTTTAACACCACTAGCTGCAAAGATTTAGTTTGCTTTATTTTCATCATTTGTCGTGAAACATTGGTTTACAAACCTTTCCTTACCCTTGAAATTAAGCTCACTCCCAAAAGTGGATGGTTAAAATAAAAACTAGTTTTTGAAAATTATGTGTCATTACTCGTTTTTATAATGAAAATTAAGGAAGGAAATAAAACATTTAATTCATTAGAACAAATAAGTAAATCTTAGATTAGATTTTTAAGCCATATTGCTCAGCTCTATAAATATGACCCAGACACATAAAACTCCTGTCGCTGATCTGATAAACTGTATTATATTTAGGTAAGTTAGCTAAGTTAAAGGGAGTTTTTCCTCTCCACTGTCGCTACAAGCATGCTTAGTGTGAGGGATTGTATTTGAGTCAATGAGTCAATGCAATCAACTGGTTTTCCTTAGATGGAAAACTTTGAATCAATTTGACTGTATGATCTGGTGAACTGGAAAGTGCCTTGAGATGACATGTGTTGTGAATTTGGCGCTATATAAATAAACTGAATTAAATTGAATTCATACAAAAAAATGTTAAAAATATCTTTATCTGTTCTGTTTTATATTTATACATAGAGGAAGAGGGAGAGGGACACCCCCCCATCATCTAAGCCATAAAAAAACTAGCTAAACAAGGTAATGTGGATACAAGCTAACCATATTGACTAAAAGTAAACGTATCATCAATCTAAATCATATAGGTTTGAACTACATCTCAAAAAAGGTGAGCACTGTTTCTGGTTGGAGCAAAGTCATCTTACAGCCATGCTATGTTGCAAACATCTCCGGTCTTCCTAAATTAGAACCTGACCATATCCACAGCTGTCTGCACCAAATCCAAAGACGTTCACTAGGGCTGGGAAATTAATTGCATTTGCAATATTATTGCAATTTAGCTAAATAAAATTTTCTACTGACAGTGGCAATCGATTTTGGTCATATTACGTTAAACCAGTAAGTAGCTAAATGGATCCCTCCAGCCCTTTAGCTGGCGGTAATATGCTTAAAGTGGGTAGGGAACCACACAGTTGGGAAGAGAGATGTGCAGCTAGTATGCAAATTTATACATTCTAGTAGAATTTAACACTTTTTGACAAAAGGTTACAGTAAAGTCCTCGTCTAATGGACCCTGGATGAGCAAGCTTTCCAGCTCATGATAAAACCTTAACCCTGTAGTAAAACATTTACATGATTTTGGTTACTACAAAGACAAATCCAAATAAAATCACAGTCGCAATATTGGTTTAAAATAATCGCAATTTCATTTTTGGAAAAATCGTTCAGCCCTAATGTTCACTCATAACAAACAAACAAAAATCCTTAATGCGTCTTACTTCATTAGAAAACACCAGGATAGGAATATTGTTTTATGAAATATTCTCATAGTAAACTCCTATTTTAAGTGGGAAAACATGATTACCACGAGGTCCTGTTGGCCAAAAGGCTTATTGGGTTACGATGTTGAAGAACACCAAGCATTTGGGTCACATGGCAGGATACGAGGAATACCAGCAGACAAGATGTTGTTTAATACTGCAATGGCAATGTGAGCCCTCATCAACCCACACTGCCATCAACACGGTTTTTTATGACTAAGTTGGGGTTCCTTCAAATTTTTTTTCTTTTCTTAAAATCCTTAGGTCAGTTCTAATTACTTTTTAGGCATTTAGAACCAAACAATTACATGTTTTATCTCCACAAAAACAAACAATGATCAATATTGCTTTCTGACTCAACATACAAAGTTAAGAGTTGGACAATAATTCAGCATCAAATATATATTACAATATAACTTTTCTGATATTTCAATACATTATGGTTTATGATTACAGTGTTTTCCACTGAAGGACATTCTGGGTGTTATACATTTGGATTTTAGAGCAAATATGTTGAATTTTAGAGTTTTATAAACCAATAATTGTCATACTGTAGGTTTATACAGGATTTTGTTGCGGGTATTCTTCATGGTTTTTTGATCATATAGTCCATCCCCTAGGTTAAGGGCCATTTCACTGTCTGTTTTTGATATTCGAAAATTATTTTGATCTATAGTCGACTGAAAAAATCCATGATTAAATTCTGATAACATCTATTGATAGTTTGTGAGCAGTATTCCCATCAGTTTTCAGATGAGAAAAAGAGAGGTATCCTTTTTTTTCTTATTAACAGAACCCAGTTCAAAACCTTCAAGTCCAGTTCAAAACCCAGAGCTAGTAAGATTTAAAGGCTGAAAAAGGCAGTGAAATGTATTTTTACTGAATGATGATGTGTGATCTGATCGAATCTAAAAAAAAAAAAATCAAAGAGATTAATTAGTGGGATAATACTTTGAAACCAAAGATCAACATAAAACAGCATCTATTCATCAGATTTTCTCTTTCTTCTCTGCAGCCCTAAGAATTTAAAAAGGACCAAATTAAATTCTGACTTTGCAAACACTGAATGGAAAAGCTTTGAAATTCATGCCATTAAAATCTGTTTTAAACCATTGAGAATCCAGTACAGCATATGATCAGGTTTCTGATGTTGTATCATGGTGGTAGCTTAGACTCCCTAACATAGACGGACAGCTCCATACCCTGATCCTGCTTCAGGAACTAAAGGAGAAACACCTTGCACTGATGGCACGCCTGTTGCATCAGTAACCCGCCACAGGCGTTACCACTACTCAGCTGTTGCACTGTGCTTATTGTAGGTCTGCACAGATGAGAATCCAGAGTCTCTGCAGCAGAAGAAATTCCTGATTCATAGCAGCACAGATTGAAAACCTACACCAAAGTCATTCAGTATTTCCGAAGTAAAAGCCCTTGTGATGCCACCCAAGCTGCCTTAAGGTGAAGAATTACTTGGAACCTTTAAATGGGAGCCAAATACACACCCCTAAAGCATCATTATCTACATTAAAACCCAGCAGTGTGACTACTGCCCATATGTCAAACGCAGCACGAGCAACTGCAGATTTCAACAGCGAAAGTGAATTTTAATTGGACTCAGTGGGACATCTCGTCAATCTGGAGACAGAACGGCAAAAGATAATGCCTCTGTGGTAAACAAAACAGCTAGAAATATGAAGAAAAGAACATGTATCGCCTCTAACTGCTGCATTCATCTAAGTTTCTATTATGAGCACTTAATAACAGGAAGTTGTTTTCGAGCCGTCACCCTGTTAGATTAATGGTGTCCATGAACAGGAATCTTTGCATTCTGGCTGGATGATAACACCCATTATAAACTGTTTTTGTGGTGCAATTTTGCACAACCACAACATTAGCAGAGTGGTTGATAGATTCAACTGGTTGATGGATTCTTCAAATAAGTGATAACTAGTTTTAATCTCCACCCTAAAAATATGGTCACAATCTAGGCAACACTTCAAAATGCCAAACTCCTCTATCTCTACAGTCCCATATGTGATAACCATGCTTTCCCATCAACCATATTGGATTCTGTCTTTGCCCACTGGCAGAGAGCAGGCTTAAGAAAATTTAGCGACCTTTCGCTTCCTTTGATGTTATTTCCGCTAAATTTGGTTTACAGCGTTCCTTCCTATTTCGATATCTCCAGATTCGTGACTTTGTTTGCAACGTCCGTCCTTGTTTTCCCAATTTACCCCCAAAGGGAGGAATAGACATAATTTTGCAAACGCCAACACAATGTAGGGGTCTCATCTCAAAAATGTATATTAACATCTCATCACTCAATACAGTACAGATCAATGAGATCAGAGCAGAATGGTCAGAAGAACTTGGAATACACATTTCTGATGAGAGCTGGAATCATGCATTATGTAGAGTAAATGGGTCAACTTCATGCACACGATTTGGAGTTATTCAATTCAAGGTCCTTCATAGGATGCATTACAGTAGAGCTAGACTTACAAGGATTTGTCCTACAGTCAGGGAAATTTGTGCTTGTTGCTATATAGCTAAGACAAATTTAACTCACATGTTCTGGTTATGTAACAAATTGTGCAACTTCTGGTCAACAATTTTTCAGGTCATATCTGAAGCCTTTGTAATGGCCATCCAACCCAGTGCTGAAATGGCAATATTTGGAATTCCAGGGGAGGGTATATCGCTAACACATGATTTTAAAAATGTACTTTCTCCACTGTGCTCGCCTGAAGAAGAATAATATTAGCTTGGAAATCAGAACACCCACCCAAGGCTTCTTTTTGTCCCTGTTCCTTAAATTAGAGAAGATCAAATTTTGTGTTAGAGGTTTGGTCCAAAAATGTTATAGAACTTGGGCCCCTCTGTTATCTTATTTTGAGAGACTGGATGCGCTCCCTTGAGACTGAAAGTCACACAGGAGCTGGTTCTGCTGTGTGTGTGCCTGTGCCCCCGGCCCGAGGGCCTCGGTGGTCCCTTGTGGTTTTGGCTGTTGACAGTGATTGTCAATTTGTACAGTTTTAAGTATCCCTGTCCTGTTTTGGTTTGTGTGCCCATGCCTGTACGGATTCTTGTTTATATGCTGTCCAGGATTTTGAGTTCTGTCTCAGCCTTCCAAGTTTTCATGCTTGTGCTTTTTCAGCTGTATAATTAATAAAAAATAAAAAAGTATTAGTAAAAAAAACAAAAAACAAAGGTAATCCTATTTAAACTTTTTAGTAGGTAAACAAAAATCGACTGTTTAAAGTGTGATAAATATTGACTGATACAAATCTCAGCACAAATAATTTTACTTTTGATTGTAGCGTGTAAAGTTATATCACAAAACAAAGAACAATCGTCAACAACTGACTCATGTATTGTTAAAGAAAAATTCTAGTCAAAAAGTACTTTAAGTATAAAATGATTACACTTTTCAATAAATGATAAGTGTTTTTAATTAGGAGTTATTTTTATTTGAATGTGCTTTAATGGAGACATCCATGTTTGTCAAAGAACACTACTGCCATCTATTAGTTTGTGACATCACGGTGTGGTATCGGCTGTTGAGCAAGTCCCAGTGCTGTATCTGGTGTTTGTCACAACGCGCTATTATCCATAATGGTGACGACCAGTGTACTATGCGAAGCTGAGAGTAACATGTTTTTTTTCTCTGGCCAGAAGTTGAATGGCAAATCCTCCCTCTTGAAGTTGTCAATCAAACAACGAACCTGTGGTGAATCATAAATCGGAAAGGTGAAATAACAATTCTTTTTTCCCCCCACTTTTCCCCGATGTATTACAACATCCAACTGCCATGCACGTGGGCATTGTCAGTTTCACTATAGCTCTGGTGAATTTCAAGGGTGAAGTCCTCTGGAAATCTTCAATAAATGTTGTTGATTGCAGATGTGTCTAGTAGTTCCCATTGATTCTGCTTGTAAAGCGGGGAGAATGGCGCTAGGCTTATCGTGACATCACTACCGGAAGATGTCAGGAGTGAGGTGTTACTATATTTGGGCAAAAATGGCCGCTCCCACACAACACGATCGCAACAAAAAATATTGTTTTTATTCTTTTACTGATTAACGCTAAATTAATTAAATCACTGCTAACGTATTAGTTTAGGTATAAATAATGACCCACTGATTATTCCTCGCTGACCGGACTTTTCCTTTAACCAGTAGATTGAAAAACTTTAAACAGAAGCAGATAGCAGTGTAGAGTTTCCATCAGCATGCTAATTTTAGAGATGTAGGTGCCAATCTTTTATTTTTAACAATTCCTGGGCAGGTCTCTGGACCGGACGACACTAAGAACACTGCACCTAGCTAACAAAGCCAAGGTTAGCTTCTGCTTTTAAAATGTGCTAAACTTAATAGCGATTTCTTTTTAATAGAATTACGATCTCAGCAGAAGAACTCTCGCCAAAAAGCAAGTGAAACTTGGACTACATTTTTCAAAATCAAACAGTAATGAGATGATAAAAGAAAAAAAGATATTTTATGAACTGGTCAAACCCCAAATTGATTATTCTATATCCCAATTGAATTCTAAAAAACACTTTTAGTAAATCATAAACCATTTCTATGTGTAAGACGAAATACAAATCTGGATTATTTGTTTCTGGTTTCTGACTGTGTTGTCATTTTAAAGGAGAGGGCCCTCAAAATGCTTTACCAGATGTTTCTTGTTCCTAACTGTGGCTCCATCGTCTTTAAAGATGATTTGTTACAATATGACATGCTGTCAACCGACAACAATGATGGCTAGTTTTAATGATGCTCCAGGTAAAACAAGAAAACTTTTTCTGGGTTTTCTCGTTCAGTAAATAAACCCATCAAGGCTGCATGTTATTCTAAAGCTCTCTATATACAACTCCAAACATTTTTGCTAATCTAAAGAAGAATACCAAGCCAGTTTTGCTCTATACGTCTACAAATAATCACATTAAAAATAGGTTTCCTATAATGATAGCGTATATGAAATGTAGATTTAATGTGCTGTATTGAGTGAAAAGTCAGAAAGGGTTTCGGAGCTCGGCAGTAAATCGCTTTTGTTCCCCTCACTTCTCCTCGATGGCATTTAGCTCATTAGCTGTTAGAGTTAAAGGGGGTGAAGCTGCTTATTAGCACAGACATTCAGCACCAAATATCTTTCTCTTCTCAGCTAGATGCCCTAATTAAAACATTGGACAGTGCAGCAGCATGATGCAGTGCTTTAGTCACTGATGCTGCACAAAACCACAGAGAAACAGTCAAGAAGATAAGCAAGTTCACCAAGTTCCTCTGGAGATATTTACACTCACTCAAGTTTACATTCAGGAGAGCAGCTTAAAAAGAAGGGCCCTGGTAAGACCTAAAAAATAAAATAAAAAAACTTAAAATCAATGTAGTAATCAGTCCTGATAAATATATATTTACATCATTCCTCTGTTTTAGTGGGAAAGGTTTAGCTTATCGTAGGATCTACTCTAAGGACCCGACAAACTAACAATCTAAGTGGCATGCAGTGTATGAACCAATGGAATACGTTGGCAAGCATCTATTAGATATCAAATGGTATTTTATAATAGAAATATTGCTCATACTATTCAAGTGATGATAGTGTAGTTAAGATGTCTTTTTTTTTTCTGAAGGTATAACAAAGAAAAATCCATATTGGATCTGTCACGGTCTTGGTTCTGTTAAGTTTTCTTTGAGTTTTCAATTTCACGTTGATCCATGTTTTCCTTTGTTTTCTCATCTTATTGGTTTAATTCCTATTTTGTTGTGGTTTCTGGTTATATTTGAGTCCTTAGGTTTTTCCTGGCTGCCCTCTGTTGCCCTCTTGTGTTGTCTCATTTTCCCTAGCTCCCTTCTAGAATCCCCTGCTCACACCTGCTCCCAATCAGCTCATTAGTCCCCTCTGTTCAGTCTCCAATATATCCTCTCCCTGTGAAGTTCCTCAGTCCTTTTTTCTCATCTTTTCCTGGCTCTTCATACTTGTTTTCCTGGTTTTTCGGCAAGGGTATTTTGTTCTTTGGTTTGTGGGTTTTTGCTTCAGTTATTCATTTCCATGATGTCTTCAAGGTTCTGTTTTTTTCTGTACTTATTATGTTGGATTTTTGGATTCCTGCCTCAGTTGCCCGTGAGTACGCCATTAAAACTACAAGAACTCACCTCTGCCTCCTAACCTCTGCATTTTGGTCCTCAAAATCTCAACCAAACCCTGACAGGATCTGAATTTTCCTTTACAATCTCATTTGTCTTTTCTGATTCTGACCAAGAGTTCAAACACCTTGGTGTAGAAACAGTTGTAGTTAAATGATTAAATGAAGCAACCTTTGAAGATAAAAGAGAAAGTTTTACAGCTTCTTTGTGGGAGGCAATAAGTAAAGGATATATAGGTTCAGAATCTGAGTTCAACTTTAAAATGTTTAGTCTGAGCCACTTTATAGTCCCCTCAGTGGTATGGTGGGCTAAATCCACGTCTTTGACAGAGAGGAGTTGAGTTTTAAAACCAGCTGTGTTGGGAAAGGGCACATAGCTTAAACACTGACAAGTCTGTGTGTGAGTGGCGGTGATCTCTGACTAAAGGAGAAGTCGAAAGGACACACACCCTCCGAGCCTGTGAAATAGAAGGCCATAATAATTTTAACAGTTTCTTCTCAGAGGAGATTAGCTACTGTTTTTGAGTCAAACCGTCCCTAAAGGCTCCCTGCAGCCGGGCTGACATTCACTGCTTTACAAATCATAAAAGGCCAAAATACTGTGACCTTTTGTGTGAACTCTCGGAGACTCAAAAGAGCAGAGATAAATATTGCATCATTAATGCCCCAATTAAAATGAAGTTGTTTACTTTCTTTTATTGTTATTTAAAGACACTATGTGGGGAAAAAACCGACAACTGATTTAGTAAATGGCATAACCCTTAAATGGACTGTAGAGACTATAAATTCCCTTTTTCTCAAACCAACATATAGCAGAAATTAAGCCAAAACCTTACAAATATACACATATGGTTAGCATTTAAAATGATAATTTAAAATGAAAAACTTTATCAGTAAATATGCTCTACTCAGAACTCAACTGGTGCAATTTTAATTTTATCTGGTTCAAAGACTGTAAAAATTCTATTATTAGGCCTCCTTTGTGAGCTGATTATTAATCAATTAAAAGAAAAAACTGATTAGCAAATTAGTCTTTAGTTGCAACCCTAAAGCAACACAAGGTTCAGCCAAAAGTGGTACAATAGTGGTACAAACTCTCCTTAGAAAAACAACTGTGGCGGTGGATTAATTAACTACGGGGGGAGACTAGAGGCGCGAGGTGAGGCACTGCTCCAGCTCGCTTGAATCAAAAAGACTCCCAGTTGAAGCTGAGATCATGCTGTGCAGATTATGTCCTTTCAGTCTGGAAAGGAGATTGAGCCCTGAAAACAATAAAGCGAGAACAGAACATGAAGCTGGGTCTCAGGTAATTAAGGACGTCACTCAGACAAAGCATGCAAATGTATTTCTTCCTCTGTTCTTTATAGTATTAAAAAAAATGATAAAATATATATATCCTTATAAATTGGCAGCTTTTAAAAGCGTTTGCATTGAAAAAAATAATTTTAAAAAGAGCCTTAATGAGCAGCCTGGGTGCACAGTAATAATGAGCTGTGTTATGCAAATCTAAAGAAATAAAGACAGCCAGGGTGTACAACCGTATCTTTAAAAATGCTTCTGTAATGAATGCAGTTTTATAAGGAATAATTGGTGAGATGTTTGTCAGAGGATACAGCAGACACAAGGAAACCGAACCAACAATTTAAGCCAAAGAAAAACTGTAAACTTCATTTCAGATTCTCGTAACTTATAGATTTGACAAATGTAAAACTGAGTCTCAGCTTTCTGGCCAACAGAGCGGATTTAACCCACACCAAATACGCTAACATATACAGACCCGCCCCAGAAAATAAATGATTTTTGGATCCTGTTACTTCTGATTCAGAGACTGGTGGTAGTGTTTTCTACATGAGTCACTCAGTCTCGTGACCAACTGTCTTAGGACCAACAGAAACCAGCAATGACTTTACAAAATTATCTTTCTACCAACAAACCACAATATTAGAATAGAGCACAAGTTGTGACAGAATAAACAGTCAGATCATCAGGGTGAAATAAAGTGAACATGTTCATGTTCAAAAACAAGAGGTGATGAGAACCACCTTCCGTCGCTTGTTCCTTATAAAGCAATTTAAGCAAAGAGACAGAAAGAGGGAGAGCTAAGCATAGCTTGGCACTGATCTTGGACGGAGAAGAACAACCAAGACGGCCTGCAAAACCTGAAAAATGTTGTGTAATTTGGCGTGAAACATGGTAGGTTAGCCATAAATTACTTGGACCAGACATTCTCAACCTTGCGGTCATGACCCCGATCAGGGTCGCGAGATGATTTCTGGGGGTTGCCAAATCATTTGGGAAAAATGTAAATGTGCAATATTAATGAAACTTTAGACCGGACATTAGGACGTTTAACAGTTGGTCTATAAGAGGCCTTTTATTACTCAAAACCTGTCTGCTGTCTTACTGTCTGTTGTAAATAGGCTTCACAAAAATAGGCTTCAATGCATATCTGTCCAAAAAGACCTTTTCTGCGCTAACACACACAAGAAACAAATGCAGATCAGGACTCCTCAGAGTTGAGAGTCATCTCTGCGTGGCCGTTTCTAAGCTTTCAAAAACATAGATGTTTAAAATTAAACATGGGCTGTTTTCTACTGTTTTGATTAAAGCATAAAACATGCTGTTACAGTTTTATTTGATTACCGTAATAAAAAAATAAAGTTTACGTTTGTTTTTTTTTGGTTTTTCTTACATTTTAACAGCAAAATGATAAGATGTAGCAACCATTGTAGGTCTGTTCAGAAAGTTGATGCTTGATCTTTGGAAAAAAAAACATCCTGGTGTGTTTCAAAGTAAAATGAAACAAACTGAATGTTGAAGTGAGTTCATAAGTGCTTGTGATATTATGTAAATGAGATTTATGATTATATTTATCGGGATATGAGGGGTCATTGACAATAGTGAATGTTAAATTGGGGGTCATGACATAAAAAGGTTGAGAATAACTGACTTAGACAATAAGGTGTAAGATTACAGCCTCCATAAAGGGACCACTATTCAATAAACAATTGTTAAGCTATTACATACATATAATTAAATTATTATGCTTTTTTTTATTCAAACATAATTTTAATTTTTACAATCTGTATATTTTTTAAGGTTGTGCTTAAGCACAGTATGCATTTATCTGTCAGTAGGAGGATTCAGTATAAGGAGGATTCAATATAATTAGTGGGACATGGGCAGTTACAGATTGCAAGATTAAAAATTATCGGTCAGGAAATGGGATGGGTATCAATATAACACAGGTTTTAAATTTGAGCAAAGAAATTTATTCTTTTTTTAAAAGCAAAAAACTGATAAATACTTGTATTTTGACCACTTAAAATTTGAATTAACCTTTTAATAATCGCTGTTCAACCCTCATCATCAGGATCCCAATGTCCTGCATGATTAAATTTTTCCCTGCCTCCACTCCTGACATAAATGGCTGATAAACAGGCCTCTGCTGCGCATGATGGCTGCTTATAGTAGGAGGTAATGCAATCAGGTTCGCTGGAGCAGAGAAACATCCCCGATTTAAATCTTTGAGCTTAGGAGGCTTTCTTGCCATCAAACTTCTTTGTTTCTCAGCTCCAGTAAGAAGAAATATAAAAATAAATATTAAAAGTTTATTTCAAAACTAAATCTACGAGAGGTGTTAATGTGAAGATAGAGATATAATGCTTTCATTCCATCAAAACAAAGATTTTTTATTGAAATTATTTAATTATCTGTTAAACTGTTGACATGTTTTAAAAAGAAAAAAAAGATCTGCAGTTTAACTTTGATACTGAAATAAATTATTCACGATATTTCGGCTCTTCTGGTCCTAAATATCTAACCTCTTGATTTGTGGAAGCATATTCAGTAAACGATATTAAGCTGTTTACATTCATTTAATATCAATCCACTCACTGACATTCTTCTTCTGCTGGTGTTACTCCTAATTACAGTTAGCCCAGAGTGCAACATTTGCTGTTTAATACCTGATGGGTTACTGTTTTTTTTCTGACTAAACCAACCCTGCTGCTTTTACTATTAAAGATAATGCACTGAAACGGGAGCCAGTCCCACAGTAAACCACCCTGATGTTATCACATTGACATCAGGGCTTGTTTACTACTTCTTTTGCAGCCTCAGACTTTATTCTTTGTCTCGATAATGAGTCGAATTTAGGATTGTCAAAAGCATTGATACTCAAAACTGTATCCATTTACAACACTAATTTGCAATTGTATCAATTAGTACAAGTAGTGTTTAGACTTTTGGATTATTTGCAGATTGAAGTATTCCTCAAGCAACCTTTAAATACTGTTAAATTGTGTTAGAGTTGGGTTATTTATTTTAAGGATGCATAATATATCAACCTTAATATCGTTATTGGCCAATATTTGTCATTTTTAAGGATATCAGTATCGGCCGAATAAGTAAAACTGGGCCGATATTAACAACCAATGTCTATTTTGATGTAGAAATTAACAGGGGGGGTTCATGTTTCATAACAAATATGTAGAGAACCATGTCAATATTCTGCTAATTTTGAAAAGGCAAATTTTTCCAGGTATTTCCATTAAATTCAAGTTCAATTCAAGATTGCATGTAAATATGTTTAACTCTCCAAAACAACACAGCAGCAGTGGATGTTAAAAATTATCTGAGATATATACAAAGTTATTTCACTCATGAAAAAAAAACTTCTCAGACTCTTCAGGAATGTAAAAATGTCTACTTCCAACCTTCTTCTTTGTCTTTTTACAAGACAGTATGATCCTGTAGCAGACTTGTGTGATGTGTACATGTGTACATATATATATATATATATATATATATATATATATATATATATATATATATTTCTATGTTTATTCAACTGACATAATCTGATATTCTGATGATAAGAAAACTCCATGATGATATTAAGTTTTTTCATTTCAATAAATAGCTATAATTATTTGTCAATTTTATTCCCTGGTATGGAAAATCATATCGATTATCTGATATTTTTCTTGAGTATCAATCTTGAGTTTGAAATCTTAGTATCGTGACAACCCTAGTTGAATTTCAATCAAATATTTATAAATAAAAACTGTAGCTTTAATAAAACAGTCTAAGAAGGGAGGAGAGTTTAATAACAACGCATAAAGTTTGCATCCTTCAGTGTCACAAAGCATAAACCGCAGCTTTTAATGTGAGTCAGATGGGAGTGGTATAACTCCTGGCGCTATTCCAGGTAATAATCCCTGCCCTCCCATTAAATCTCAGTGTGTAATGGAGCTGCCACCTTTAACCCGGGCTGCTCGGTTCTTACCTTGAGCGATGGCTTTGGACTCGAAGATCTGCAGCTCCTTCAGTAAGCACGTCCTCTCACTCGGGTGTAGGCGATAAATGAACTCTTTGGCCCTGGTGGGACAGTTGAGCGTCTCCCTCGGTTCGTTTCTCCCATGTGTTCCCATCCAGCAGCTCGGTACATGTCGCGCTGTCCCCGGGAGTAACAGCGCTTCCACCGCCGCCGCTGGAGACTGCTTCAACCCCGACGGTAACTTCTGTACCGCCGGCCAGAGAGCCTTCCGTAGGCAAACCTTAAACATGGACCCTGTAAACATAACTAAGTCGGTCTATAAAAGCTATTTCATTGGAGGGTTTTTCGAACGGTGGGGCACGAAGGCGACTCTCCGCTCCACGAACGACTACCGCTGGGGCTTAATAAAGTTGCTTGTCGGTCGCTCCTACTAGCCTCATTCGACGTCAACTAAAGAATGAATCGACGACTTTTGAAAGATGTAAAAGCAGAACTACACGTTAGGAAGACGGACATGGTCTCTCTTGTCGCTTTCCCTCGCCCTAACCTCATGATCTCTGAGGATTCGGTGCTCCGGAGTTTGACACATGAATGAAGTTGAAGCCGCAACAGAAGAACTGGAAGTACAGGAGAGTCAAGTCAGGAGGATCACCGGAAGCTGCTGATCCGGACTTTCAAAATAAAGCTATGCTTCCGATCAATCCTTTCAGAGTATGGTTAATTAAATAGTGTCATTAGTTCAGCTCTACAGATAATTAAAACACACACACACAGGGGCGGAGCTGCAGAAAACTGAGTACCCCCGTGAAATAATTAACATGTCACTCTGTCCACAGTATTTAACCGAAATGGTAAATGACTGCAATGCAAGAGGTTTAATTTATATGGAAGAGGATTAGGGCCACTGAAAAAAGGAAAAAAATTAACTGATTTTTAAAATTTATTTCAGTTTAAAATGAGGAAAAAGTCAGAATTCTGAGAAAAAAAGTCAAAATTCTGAGATTAAAGTCAAAATTTTGAGAAAAGTCAGAATTCTGAGAAAAAAGTCAGAATTCTTAGATTAAAGTCAGAATTCTGAGAAAAAACTGAGAATTCTGAGATTAAAGTCAGAATTCTGAGAAAAAAAGGCAGAATTCTGAGAAACGTCAGAATCCTGAGAAAAAAAATCAGAATTCTGAGAAAAAAAGTCAAAATTCTGAGATTAAAGTCAAAATTCTGAGAAAAAGTCAAAATTCTGAGATTAGAGTCAAAATTTTAAGAAAAGTCAGAATTCTGAGAAAAAATAAGAAATCTGAGAAAAAAAGTCTTTTTTCCAATATTAAACTGAAATAAAATGTAAAAATCTGTTAACTTCTTTGATTTTTTTCAGTGGCCCTAATCCTCTTCTGTAAATGTCACACCTATACAGAATTATAGAATCAGAATCAAAAGAATCGTCAATGAATAAATTAGAAGCCTGGATGAAAGACCACTGCTAGCCATTTATTGGCCCCCACATGAGGTATGAACACAGACGTATGCGCATGTGTCTGTGCTCTTGCCTTTTACAACCATTTAAAGGAGGATAGAGTGACTAGTCTAATTATAGAAATATATATGAAAAAAACTGCCAATGACGCCACTATATTTGTCAAATATGTATGTGATTATTGGGTGTTTGTGACAGTTTTATAGTTAAATCTATCATAGAGCTACATTTATCCCTAATGGCTTTGAAAGCCCAGTTTTCTGTAAGGTAAAATTTGCATGTACTGATAATTGACCGAATTCATATGTAATTTAAACCCTAGCGGATTGGATATCAGTTTAGAGGTCAGCAGCCTCTATAGGTCTGGGTTGAGTTGCAACACTTGACTTTTTGCATTCAGATTAAAAAAGGAAGAATTAACTTTCTTTAATGAACTCTAAAATGTTTTTGACTATAAACGGAGTATATTACATAAACATCTGGTCTGTCAAATCCAAATGTTCTTTAAATAACAGAGTCAATTGCAAAAAATGTTGCAACTGTCTTCGGTCTCCCTTTATACGGTGCATTTGGATTTTTTTTTTCACACTGGTCACTATGCATCATATTTTATCTTCTCTACTGTTAATTCAACAGCATTTATTTGATAATTATGCAACTCTGATGTCTTTTTTCCCCATTTCTAGCAACTTTATAAACATATAAACATTCTGTTGTAAGTAGGTCATACTTTAGCAAATGGTAAGTTTAGAGTCTGTGTGCCATTACTCTAGGTAACCACTGGATTAATAAATTATTTGATTAGTTTAACTGACAAATCATGATAAAAGGATTGATATTGTAAATCAGAATCTACAAAATGCAAAAAAAACAAAAAAAAAAACAATAAGTCATTGCATTAGCATCACATAGATAACATTTTCTCTATTTAATTTTAGGAAAGCATTAAAGGTTTTCTTTGGTTCCTACCATAACTTTACAGAACCAATCCTTCTACTCTTTATGAAAAGAGACTGTTTTATATTTATTTCTGTCAAGAATTCCATCATTAGTTGGATGAACATCTAAGAAGTGTTAAAATTCAAATTAAGCATTAAATTCTTCTAACCCTCCTTCAGTGACAGACTGCTGCACCCTAAATGCAATAGGGAGTGTTATCACAGATCCTTCCTCCCAGCAGCTGGAAGACTTTATAACCACCACTGTTCCCAACAACCTCAATACATTTTTACATTCATGCTGATTTTGCAGTTTCTACCTACGTCAGTTAAATAACATGCTGATGTCATTTTTGCCAAATATCCATTACTGTAAAAATGTCCATAGCTGTATATTGGTTTTTATTCTCCATCTGCACAGTATTTATAATAGCATTTAAAACACTTTACACTATTTTATCTTTTAACTCTTCACTAGTTTTTTTTAGTTTTTTATACATTTTTCTAAGGTTCACGTTTGTGTAATAATTTTTTCTGTTTTTGCTGCTGTAAAAAACTGAATTTTCTCCTTCTGTGACAATAAAAGGGATTTCTATTCTTTTCTTACTCAGCATTATGGAGAACAGCACCCTCTAGCGGCTAACTGAATCATCACGGTCAATTTTTAAAGGTTAACTAAACATTAAATAATTGAAATCCAGACTACATTGAAATAAATACAGTGTTCAAAATGAAATATCAAATACATTTTTATTTACACAGTCTTTTCAAAACAAAAGGCAAACCGAAAAGCCTTTCAAAAAGCTTTGATTTTAAACGACTAATCAAAATGCTTCATATATGAATCACCTTTCATTGCATTCCCCAGACTTGATCAGGTCCCATGTAGAAGGATTCGAGTTATATTCGGAGGTTTAAGACCCAGGACATGAGACAATAAGCTTTCCGCTTTAGCCATATTGCACAAGGGACACATTGAGAAGTGATGCTACTTAGAAACAAGTGTTTCAAGACTGATAGAGCCATCTGGAGAAAAAAAAAATATTTTACCTGATATATATATATAAAAAATACTTTTTCCCTTTCAAGTAATTCAAAAAGTTCAGTTGGCAATTTTACCATAAGTATGATTTTTAATTTGTAGAACCAGTAGTCTTTCCTCACCTGAAACAAGCATTTAACCAAATTGAACAACTGCAGAAAAATGTGTAAATATTAACAAATCACCTGAAACCTCTCATATTAAAATGTGAACAGGTTTCATTATATGTACGACAACGTACACAGTAAGCGAGGTCACAGAAGAGACCAGTAGTTAGCAATGGGAGGTATATCAGGGACGACAGTAGTAAATTATTCTTTAATTAATCAGACACGCCTCAGTTTTCCCATCAGTGCGAGCCCTCGCACTGGGCCGTCTCACAAGGCTTTCACTTGCATGAATAAATAAAAAGGCCAAAAATACTGAGTTTAACCATAATCTGAGCTGATCTTGATATAAATGTTGGACTATGAGGAGAGAAGAGATGTGGTTAGAAGTTTCTGTAGCTCTAAATAAAAACAAAACAAAAAACACTTAGCATGTTAAATCAGATACTTTTGATTGAAAACCAAATATTTTTGGCAAAGCGGAAAACAGCAGGGTTATCAATGATTCAGATTTATGAGATGACAAAAAAAGGATCGAAAAACTAATAAACTTAAGAATTGAATGTGATTAGTCATTAAAAAAAAATTGAACATTTATACCATCCAGCATTTTCTGCAAATTACAAGGAAGCATGATCGACATTTTTATGAAACGTTAATCGTCGGCACAGAGACGTCATCATAACACCGTTTTCATGGAGGCCTTTAAAGATGAATTTTGATAACTAAGCCAGGATGATGAGAAATTCCCTTCAAGAAAAGCTATGCCATCATGGGAAACTTTGTTTTTAAATAACTTTTTGTTCAATTTAAATAAAATATTGTGGATCTTTTTGGTCTACATCTTGCACACACATCCACTCGACACACACACAGAATGAGAGCAGCTATTATTCTTTCCACAAGCCCTTAGAGAGTAAAACTCAAAAAGAAACTAAGGAGAATCAGACTGAGATCCCTGACATTTTTCCGAGAACAAATTAAGTGTTTTTAGTAGTTCTTTTTAACTTAAATATAATAAAGATATATCTGTGTCATTTTCTATAGATCCTCTCAGTCGTCTGTAGAGTCTGTGTCGTCGTTCATATATTCTTCTTCTACAGGCGTGCGAGTCCCCCACTCGTCTTCGTCATACTCTATGCTGTCATTGTCCTCTACCAGGTCGTCGAGCCGGGGCGGCTCTCCCGCAGCGTGCGCACCGCCTGCCGCTCCGTTTGGCAGCAGGTCTGCAACCGGTTGTCCCTGCTGGTTGTCAGGCTGCGCTGGTGGGCCGGCGGCAGCGGCGTCCTGCGGCGCTGCATAGCCCCCGTTGTTGTTGGAGAAGGCGGCTCTGTCTCGGCCGTCTTCCTCGACGTAAACCCGCTGGTGGCACATTGGGCACGTGTCCTGGATGTACAGCCACTTCCTCAGGCACAGTGCATGGAAGTAGTGGTGGCATGGCGTGAGGCGCGCCGAGTTGGCGAAGTCCTGGTAACAGATGGCGCACACGTCTTCAATGTCCCTCAGCTGGTCCCCTCGGACCTCCGGCAGGGAGTTGATCTTCTTAACCGCGGTGCGGCGGTTGATGAAGGTCTTCCAACCGTTCTTGGCCTGAAGGTAGATGTTGAAATAGGCGTGCAGGCACATCATGCAGGCTCGGATCTTGCTGCCCGACTCGAACATCATGGTGTAGGCGCCGTTTCCGAACATGATGACCCCGAACAGGAACTCTATGATGTTTCCGGAGGAGCGCACGTAGTAGACGTAATCGTCCAGCTTCTCCCAGAGGACGTTGGAGAATCCGTCCACCATGAAGAGACCGTAGACGGTCAGGGACACCACGACCTGAAACGAAAAGAGGAGAAGTGTCAGATCTGTCAGCATCGATGGTTCCTGCAGCACAGGAGCAAACAGGCTCAGCTGATGAACCTTTACAGCAGCTCCACAGCTTTAAGGACAAAGAATTACACAGACTCCAGGAGCTTCAGGTAAACAGTCCAGTTTTAAGCATGGCCATGTGTTAAAACTGCCTCAAACTTCTCGACAGCTCTAAAATGGTGGTTATGCTTCCGCAGCAGTGTGTCGCAGTGAAATTGTCGCCTTATAACACAGATATTTTTTTTTTATTTAAGCCCAATATTGAAGCGTGGTCTGCACTATGTTACACAACGCCAGAGGCACAATGACAAACTAGCTGTGGGTCTAGATACGGCCGAGGCGGTGCAATGGAAAAATGATCTAGAAATAAGTAAATATTTCTTAAATTAAGTGTATTTACCCTTAATTCTAGTTGGTATAAAAGGTAGTTTGCCAATGGAATCAATAGTTTTACTCTTAAAATAAGATAATTAGACAATATGCACTTGAAATAAGACAATGCAATTGTTCTTATTTTAAATGTAAATCGTCTTGTTCCATTGGCAAAATGTCTCTTTTACCTCATCAATCCAAGAACAAATGCACTCATTTGAAGAAGAAAATGACTTGTATAGATTTCAAGTTTTTCTAGTGTGAGGAAGTTGAAAAATGCAAGGAGTAAGTTTGTGCAACAATGAAGGGACATGAAGGCAAAAAAAGAGCAGGGATCCAGGTGGAAAAAGGGTCCCAGCGTTCTACGCTCTCGCTCTTCAAGCTGGTCCATCTTCACGGGTTGTTTTCCACAATGGCGGTCATACAAACAAAACAAGCCAGTAAGGCACCAAACAGGAAATACGCATAATGTAGAGCGGACGTAAATTTGACCAATCAGATGTCTCCTGTTTGCGGTCACCTACAATTTTGGAGAGGTGCAGCAGAGTGTCTGCAGAAGGGGCGGGGCATATCTGCATTAACTATGACACACACAGATAACCTGGTGTCTGAGCATAAACCAGCCTTAATGCAGATCAATCTTTCTTGGTCTCTGTAAATGATTTTCACCAACGTAAACAAACTTTGAAGCTGAACTTAAACTGAGGTTATTAAACATAGAGGGAATTTGTATGAATCTGTTTATTTTTTGCCGTTTTTGTAAAAAAAATTAAAATAAATTAAAAAACCCTTCATTTATACATCCCAATGTAATGCCCCATTGATTTTATTATTCAATTAAATCCCCATAAAAATGAATTTTGTAGCAGCAATGTGGCACAAAGTTCAAAGTGCATGTGAAACTTTAAAGACACTGTAAAATAATCATACATCATTTCAAGTAGAAACGACGCTAAAAGTTTGAAACTCACCTTGAGACAGAGCTCTACACAAAAGGCCGTGACAGCGAAGAGCCACGTGTTGAAGGCGTAGTGATGCCAGAGGGCGAAGCTGAGCACCACGGGGAGCACGAAGAGGGCCACCGACACCAGCAGCACGGGGAAATGGCGGCGAAAGGAGGAGACGTGGGATGCGCTGAGAGACATCAGGACGGGGTCGGTCATGCCGTGGATAAAGTGCAGGATGGCCGTCAGTAGAAGGCACATGTTTCGGCTCAGGCGGACCTTTGTTAGAAAGAGACAGACATTCTCTCACCAACACATACGTTTTTTATCTTACAAAGGAACAGTCCAAAGGCCACTTGTAAAGTCTACAATTTAAGAATCGCGACAAAACAGTGGCGCCAGACGTTTATTCAATGACATCAATAATTTAGACTTTAAATATCAGACCCTTGGGTGAGAGAAACAACTTCCTCCTCAACGGCTCTGAAGGACCAGCTGCTGATTTTGGTTCAGATGAAGCCATGCTGAATATTAAACATGGCGCCTCCTGAACTACACAAATTCATCTTTATTACTTTTGACAATGTATAATTGTTTATTTCTTTGCTGTGAACAGTTGGAGTTCTGATATTTCCTACATCATTAAGCCTCTATACTGCCTGTTCTCTGTTGATTTATAACAAGAACCATTTTAAAGCAATACATCAGTCCAACTCATTTCAGTTAAAGGAATCTGATCAAGTCATTTCCCTTTTTTTAAACAGAAAACAAAATCCCATCCAATGACATACAGTCTGTATAAAGCATTTTATAATAGAAGAGGGTAAAATTGATTGTTCATTTGATGTCAAGTGGTAAAAATATATCTGATTGCATTGTTTAAATTTACTATGATTTCAACCAAAAACAAACAGCTACCTGAGCGCCAGGCCACACAGCAGGATAACATTTAGAGCAGGGTTAGGTTGTACAACAATCTTTACAACAAGCTTTATTCTCATCTAATTCAATCCATCATTTAAAACTGGAACAATTACAGCACAACCGCAACCTATTAAGATATGATTGTCCACCTAAACCGAGGAAGCAGGTTAGGAGAAAGATTTCAGAGAAGCAGTCAAGAGGCCTTCAGAAACTCTGCGGCAGGAGGAAACAATCTTTAGGAAGAAAAGCAAATCTATTGCGTACTCAAATAATCCTTTATAGGGCTCTCAGTGAAATCATTTGAAAATCAAAATTTCAAGCCAATAGTGTTATTGGAATCCAAGACACATCTTATTACCTTTGTAACCTTTAAAAAAATATGAACATTTTGATAGCAAAAATTGATATCAATGTAATAAGAATAAAAGCCAACTTGCCTGAATATATTAAGAACAATAACAACATTTCTTCTATAAGAAATTCATGAAACACTCAGTGAAAGAAACACTCAACATAACATAACCTTTAAGGTATTAATTAATAATAACTCCATTTGTATACAAGTGATCAAAAATGTTAACCTGCCCTATAAAGGGATAACCTGGACTTTACGGAAGAGAGCGGGTGAAAGACAACCTTCGTTGAAAGAAACTACAAGTCTTGTTTCCACTTTTATCTGGGAAAAGAATGATATGTAAAGAGAAAGAACTTAAACCTGTTGCCCTGGGAACAAAACAATGAGTCTGGCAGGAGGCTAATACTACAAACAAACACCATCACATCGCAGCACTATGCTTGAGTCATCTTTTTTTTCTGCAGCAGAGACACCACAGTCTGCCAGAGCTGATAGAGGGCGGATGAATCTTAGCAAGGCTGTTAGAGGCTGAAGAAGACTTGACCTGATAGGAGCTTCTCCTTACAAGAGCTGAAAGGGTTGTCAAATATACCGAAGCTCCATAAAGTATATAAACACTCAAACACTATGTGAAACGGTACTGATACTAAAGTCCAGCATTGTTTGCATATGTTTGCTGGGATTATATTTCACATTTATGGATTATTTGCGCATCAAAAGAACAATAAATCAAACAATTCTAAATATTATCAAAGTGGATTATATTTAGAATGTTTAGTTTGTATTGATTTATACACTTATTCAACCAGCATCTGTGTTCCTGTTGAGAAAGGATTTACCATGTTCAGATTTAAAAAGGTCATTTTTTTCATGTTGATAAAGATATTTTTTGCCCTTATTTATCTTTTATTTAAGACCTCATGGTATCAAGTATTGAATATTTTCCACATCGAGTCAGAAAGTTTAATATAGCGATCGCTCCAAGATTGAAATATTTTAGATGTGTGTTAAAAGGACCAGTTCAAGTACAGATTTAAATCTGTATTCAGCCTTAATCTGAGGAGGACATCTCGCTCTCTGCACAATCTGACTGATCTTGAGCTACTTTGCTATTCTTTAAGGCGTGTGCTAAGCTAGTAGAGACATACTGCCAAAATATTTGCACTATAAAGCACTTAGAATATAAATAAAATTAATAATTTAAAAAAGTATTATTTATATTTCATTTTAAAATAAATGCACCACCTTATTTTAGCCTAACATATAAACATTTAAGTTGGCAAAATGTTGGAAAAGTTCCTCTAAAAGGCTCTGTTAATAAAAAGTTACTAAAATGAACTGAATATCGGGACATTCAGCTAGCTGTGTCCATTTTTACGAGAAGTGACCTTAACTGTTAAGACAGCGAAGGTGAAAGGTTGAGAGTCCAGCCCAAACCGGCTGGGTTCAGGATGAATAGCCTGTGTTTAAGGCCCTTGTTTTACAGCTACACCACACCCTATGTGCAGGATTCAAATAAAACTAACGTCTCAGTGTGCCGTTACCATGCCAATGTTTTAAGAAAAAGAAAACCAATTGTTAATAATTTAGGAATGCTTTTTACATGCTGCACTAATGCTGAAATAAATATGCAAAAAAAGCACTGTTCATGACTGCTGCAGGGACGTACCAAACGTTCCTCTGGATCCAGGCTGCTGAGCCCAGTCTGCAGAGCCAAAATAAAGAACAAAACAGGAGCCACGAAGCCAAGCCGCTTGTCCTCTTCCTCAGTGGAACCTGGACATTAAAAAAAAAAGATAAGACTCAGATCCAGGAACCTCTCACACAATGGTTCATCCTGTAGATCACATACGTTTGAATTCACAGGGAGAACACATTACCTATGAAAGCCAGGATGCTGAGGCCGAGGTAGTGTGCCATGGAAGAGATGACTGCGCTCATGCCCAACACAGTCAGGGTGGAATCGCATCCAGAAATTATCAGGTTGCTTGTCAGATCCCAGAAAACATCCCAGCTGAACAGGTAACCCTGAAAACATTAGATACACAAAAAGTAAGAAATTTTTCCAGGAAAATGCACAGAAAATTCTGTAATGAAGATTTTTATACAGTCGTAAAGATTAGGATTTTTTTTTCTTCCAATGATTCCATTCTTCATAGTTCTGAACGGTGCTCCTTACCTGTGAATCAGCGCTCCCATCCGCTGCCCCACCGGCTGCATCACCACTCTCCTTCCTCACCGCTCGCACAACATAAACCAGTATGAGCGCCTGGGCGGTGACCCGGGTCAGCCAGAATACTCGCAGGACATCGGGGAACCTGATTCTTTTCCACGTGTCCTCCAGCAGCAGCCGGAGCCCGTAGATCCTGTACATGTGCCGCACCAGCAGGTAGACGTACCGACACGAGTAGTAGAACGACTTGAGCCTCATGGCTAGGCAGACGGCCGTGTTGAGAGCGAGCGCCAGGCCCGAGACAACCGCCGTCATATGCCTGACATCGGCAGGAAGCTCTATCATCATCCCCCATAGAGGAATCATGATGTCCAAGACCACCAGTGCCGCAAACACTGACTGAAGATTGAGCAGGAATACGTATGCAATGCCGAAGATCAGCTGGACGGCAGCCATGCCGAGCCACAGCGTCGTCCCATTTCGAGGCAGCAATCTGAACCCCAGAGCTGCTTTGTAGTACGCACTGTAGAAGTCTATGTGTGAGGTGGTGTAGTAGTTTATGAGGACTGCTGCCAAGCCAAGAAGGACAGCCAGGAAGAGGGTGTAGAATTTGAACAAGGCTTTCTGGGAAAGCAGCAGCACCACGGTGGAGATGAGGACACCTGAAAGAGAGAGCGTACCACAGGCATCGTGAGCAGGACGATGGACAGGTTTACAGGAAAATTCCAATTTGTCAGGAAACACAGCAATGTGCATGTCAATCTGTAGCTCTTTTGCATTCATGTGCACAAATCGGAATTAAATAAACCAAAATACTAGATATGGATATTGTTGTTTAGACACAATCTTTTCATAAAGGTGAGACGGAGCAAGAAGTTGAGGAAAACACATTTTTTTCCAATTGTCAGAAACATACTTCCTAAAATTACTTATAAGAGGCACTGATATAGGAGGAACCATTTATCTTTAAAGTTTAAATTAAGCACTGCTTTGTATCAATCAGTCACATGAAACCAAAATAAATATTTGTTGGTAATATGGAACAAAAAGATTCAATAGTTTAACCCTTTATAGGGCACTCAATGAAATCCTTTAAAAATCCAAATTTCCAGCCAATAGTGTTATTGGAATCCAGGACACGACCTTATTACCTTTCAAATATAAAAAAATAGGGATATCTTGATGGCAAAAATGTAAGTCAATCTAATAACAAGAAACGCTAACTTGACCGAATATATTAAGAAAAATAACAAAAGGGCTTCTATAAGAAATTCATAAAAAACACTCAAAGTGAAAGAAACACATTTTATTTGGTCCAACATAACCTTAGAGGCATTAATGCTGATACTGGAACTTACATTTTTTAGTTTATACACCTAAATATAATTGTTAACTAGGCTTATTAACTTTTTAACCCTATTTTTTAACTTTTCAGTTAACTTTATACCTTGTCTTTCTTGACTTGTTAACTTTTTTTCAAATTAATTTACAGTTGGTAATAAATCATTCAAGGGCTCATCTACCTGGTCAAATGCCAAAATAAGACATACAGCCATGTAGCAGTATCTTTCCTGAATGGCTGGATATAAATCTTGTGCTTGTAGACCTCACTTAGGGAGGGGGGGGGACTCCATTTGTGAGGGGTTTGCAAGTGATCAAAAATGGTAACCTATCCTATAAAGGATTAAGCACTATAAACCTGTTTTTAGCCTAATAGATGGCCACCTTTCAATAGAACTGAACTCAAGTCTTGTTTTGACAAGAAGACAAGAATTAACAAGAAGTTTTTACTGTAGTCCTGAACAGTTCAAAGGTCTCCACACTGTAGTTATGTAATCTGTCTGTTTACTCCACAAAGATTAGGCTGTAAAAGCTACATTAAAAATGTCTACTGATTGTAGACTATGTAACCCCCACCAAAAAAAATAAATAAAAAATTAAACCACTAGTCAACAAAGGCTAGGGTTTCTTTTTGAAGTGACTTTTTGGACAGGCATTATCATGAGAAGCTGTCAGAATGTTCCCCACAGAACGGCGAGACTAAAACTGACACTACACCTGTGCTTTTACATTTTATGCTAGTAGTTAGTGAGCAAGAGTGAGTTAATGACGGAGCCCGGCAAATAACAAAAATTAAATTATACTTAAGCAGTTTATCAAACAGATTTGCACCCAGTAAGTGCTCCTGCTGCTAGTTAAGACGGCTTTATTCTGTCTGACAGGTGCCGCTGGACCGCAGCTCCGGCTAAGCTAGCTTAAGTGTTAGCGCTAGCTGCTAGCACTGACGTTTGGCTCTCTGTCGGCAGCTTTCCTCTTAAAAAAAAAAAAAGGCTTACCCATGACTCTGACCAGGACCTTTCCAGTGAACCCGGCCCATCCCGAACCTTGGTCGTAGTAAGAGTTAAAAATGGCGTCGATAATGAAAATACAGGGAACTCTTAGAGCCACATCCAGCAAAGCTAAGGCCTGCTGGCCTAACCGGGCTTGGGTGGACGCCATACGGCTACAGCGTTGGCGTTGTAGTCCCGGTCAGCTCCGGTGTTCCATGTAATACCAAGCTGTGTAAAAGTCCTCCAAACAGACGCCCCTGTCGTTTCCAGATTTGTTAGGTATTACATTTGCTCGGGAGATGGCAAGTTGCTGGGGCTCGCCATGTTAGCCTGCTCCAACCTCCTGTTGCTTCTCTTGTTTCTGTAAAATAATGAAATCCCAGTTTTCTCCCAGTAGGCAGTCTTTAGATGTCAGGCTGTTCCAGTAGATCCTGAGTTTGGTAGATTAAACAAAATCACGGAGTTATCAATGAAAACGCGGTTTCTTTCTGTTTAAGTCTGAGAACTAGAACCACTGAAATTGTTTGCTTATTCAGGCGTAATAACGCTACGTAGTATCTGCGTCTGTGGGTGTGGCAACTGACGTAACAAGTTTCACATAACTCTTCTTATGGCAGGCTGTTTTGACATAACTAGAAGCGCTGTCCTCTCTAGAGTTACATTTAATGATCTACAAAATAAGATTATTCCTAGAAATGTACAAGATATCCTAAATTAATTTTTTCTTAGCAAAAAATACTTTTCAGGCTAGCAAAAATGTAATTGTACTAATAAGAATAAACTTTCCAATACCTAAAAAAAATTAAGTGGCCCTTTTGACATTTTAAATAGGAAGAATGTTATTTTAGATATCTGGAAGTAAAAGCCCAATACACATGAATGGGAAATGTGATGTCATTTTCACTAGTAAGAGTTACATTTCAGTTATCTGAAATGTATAATTTAGATAGGAAGAATGTTATTTTAGATACCGGTATCTTAAATGTTCATTTTGACTAGAAAGAAATGCATTTGAGACATCTGAAATATATATTCAGTAAAGGTAATAAATGTCAAAACGGCTGCCATACTTCCTCTTCTTTCACCTTAATTTCAAAATGATCCCTCAAAAAATACAAAAATGTAACACATTTTAAATTTCAAGTCATGTGAATATAAGTTATTTAATGTCAGATGTCTTCAGATGTCAAACTCAGTTTAGTTTTTTTTTTTCAAAGGAGTTTTAAATGAATGTGGAAATGATTAGCCCCTGATTTGAGACAACCTGTTGTGGTCCCACTATTTGATGAAGGCTGAGGAAAGAGCTGGCCTTTTCTATTAGCTTGTTTTGATCATAACCGAGAGCAACATTTAAGAAAAACTTTCAGATTTGAATATGGACTCGATTTAAACAGAACAGGAGTAGAACGTCTGTAGGTTCGTAAGGGTTTGTTGCCCTCCAGGGCTGATATAGACCCACTGAGAAAGCAGTAACTTTGCCTCTTCATGTTGCACCATTTGATCTAGAGCAGGGGTTACATGCCTCTGCTTTTTGTGGACTGTAGCCCAGTAGTCAATACAACCATCCCCCACAAACTGACATTAACTGACTGACATTAACTAAAACAAACAAGGAGGTCTGCCCTAATCTAAGCTGTAAATGTAATTTGCTGGACTAGATAACTAGGATTATTTCTGCCAAATATGTCTGTTTATTCTCTGAAGAAGACAAAGTAAAATGCAAGGAAAACATTATTTTATCTCTATTATTTTTTTTTTTTTACCTTTACCAATAGTGAAAATATACAGCTTTTAGTAAATTATCCATTAAAGCATTCAAACTGTATGCCCATTTCTTTTTTACTTATATGTTTATTTCAAACCATTTCACATCAAGGCACTATTATATTCCTGCAAAGCTATTTTAACCCTTTAAAGCCCGATCCAAGAATAAAACAAAACAGAAAATTACTTTTTTTTGGTTTGAAGTCCTTATTTGCCCTCTTAACAAAATATGTTAAAAAGAAAAAACAGAAATACATTTTTGATATTAATAATTTATTACTATGCGATAAGTCAAAATAATTTTTTGTTTAGTCTTCTGCCCTCTGTTATCAGGTATATCTGATTGTGTACGATAGGATTTTGAGCAAAGTTTTTACCATTAAATTATGCAAAAGGTGTCAGACCCAAAACATTTTAGAAACCGTATGTATCAAATATGATACATTTGGCATTACAGGGTTAAATGGATCAATATATTTTGAATAAAGGAGCATTCAATTTAAAATGTCCAAAAGGTCTACACTTTGTCTTCCAATTTTCGTAATCATCTCTAATCAGCATTGAATGTTGTAGGAATGAAAGCTGGGGTTAATGCGTTGGCATTTTAGGAAACTAAATTCAAAGATTTCTTCTAGAAATAACCTAATAATGCAGAGATTATAAAATATATCTTACAGATGTTCCCATGCATCTGTCCAATGTTTGATATCTGAAGGCTGGTTGGCATATCAAAGATTATGCTTTTTTTTTTTTTCTAAAGTCAGACATTTAAAATATATCAGCTAAACCTAAAAGATTATGCTGAATTTAAATTGATTGGCCATAACAAATATTTTTAGTTTTCTAGTAACACAAAATTTGTTTTGCTGCAAATAAAACGTTCTAACCTGTAACGTAAACATATTTTTTCCATACCTGATATAGTAGGATCCTGCAGTTTATAATTGAATACGATGCAGAAACAAAGTTTTATACTCTAAAAGCAGCTCACATGATTAAAACAGGAAAATAAAGGATAGTCTTCCAGTACAAGTTCTATTTGTTTAATTTAAAATGATATATTCCCAATTTTTTCATGTAAATTAAGCTTGGTTGTCTGTATTTATCATCTAATCACCAAAATAAATGTAATGTTTTAACTACTTGGCAACTCTGCTTTTTCTGATTAGTTTTATTTCAGCGCTAACGACCCGAGAAACAGAAAGAAAAGATATTAAAATCATAAACACTTATACATTTGTTCAGAATTAAACATGTATATGTTTTCTATCTGTTCATTTGTTTATTTCTACGATCTCCACTGTTTGTTCTGATGGTTCCATTTGATAGCAGGACAACCAAAAAGGGAAACTAGGAAAACAAAAAATAGCACATAAATAAATATTTCCATCAATATGGATATTCATGTCCTTGTATAAACCATTGCTTTAAACGTTTCCCCTGTCTGCCTTATAGAGGCATCAATGCAAAAGGGTTTTTTTTTTTTTTTTTTTTACTGCTGCAATCAGAAGATTAGGAGACATCAGAATATTTCCTTTTAGAAAATGGAGATTTTTAACTCATACATTTATTTAGGCACAAAATAAACACAAATTCATATCAGAGCACATCTGTACGTGTTTTTATTATCAGCTGGAGCTGAAAAACACTTTGATGGTGTTGTTGTAAATTGAGTTGGCTAACTCCACTGGATCCTCCTCCCTCGCAGCTGCCATCACCTCTAAAACTTGTCTGAAAAAGACAAACATTTCATATCAAGCCAACTTCAGTTTTACCCTCTAATTACCCCAAGAAGAAACTCACATGATGTGACAGGGCTCATTTCGATCCTTCAGGCAGTGTCCTGCTTCCCATTTCTTCTTTGTGGGAAACGTAGTTTTAACATATTTAGAGCCAGCGTGAGTGTTTTTCACACCGCACCATGGAGCATCTGAAGGAGAAACACCAAAAAAGATCCATAAGAACTATTATGAACTATTAATAACTATAAATATAAGAACTTTTATAAAGTAATGAAGTAAAGTCATCATACTATTGCTTAATTAGGTCTAAGAATGGACAAAATAAAAATAAGATGCAAACAGCAAAGGAAGAAATACAAATTAAAAAGTAATAAAGGCATTGTTAAAAATGTATCACACCTTATTTTAATTGCCTTCAAGTGTGATATAATATTCTATTCTTAAACGTCATGAGTTTATTGTCCTTAAATGAAAAATAGTCATAATTTACTGAAATAAAAACTTGAAAGCCTCAATTTCTGTGCACCAGATTGTCGTAATGTGCTTCATGCCATAAATCGAGTTCCTGATATAATTGATCTTTTCTGTAATACTCAAACTCATCAAATATGGCTGTATATATAATACAGTACATGTAAGCATAGCAGTTGTCTCACCGGTTTCAATCATGAGCCGCTCAGTGGGGATAGACTTCATAGCTTCAATATTGGCCTCTGTTTTCAAAGAGCTGAGAAATTGGAATATTGTCAATAGCTTACAGAATAAACAACAACATTGTTTGTACAATACGCCTAGAAGAAAAACTCCCCACGCTTGGTTTTTATTATAGATTATTTATAAAACCTTTTTATTTCTATTTCCTACTTAAGACGTGTGATTAATCAATTATAATAAGTAAGAATGTTCTTTTTCGCATCATGCTATTAATACTTTTTTTAACATACGGTACTATGACAGTTCCTTTCATTAAACTACAAATGAAAGCTAAAAAAGATTTAAAACAACATATTCTTTCTGTAGTTATGGCTGAAATTATACTATATTATCTGACTAAGGATGAGAAGTGATTCTAATTAGCAGTCAGATGGAGTGAAATTCAAATATTGAATTTTAAATTTTAGAAGATCTACTGACCATCCATTTATTCCGATATAAAGGTCCAGGTCAACGAGTGCAGCAGCATCCTCCGCTGTCCCATCGAACGAGTGGACCTGTAGGAGAAAACCTGAACCAATTATCTGTGATTCTTATCAACCAACCAGATTTAAAGTTTTACAGAAATAATGATGAAAAAAAATCACCAAATGACTAAAGAATATGCTTCAAGCTAAATCTAATCAAACTGTGATCAGTTATGTATTTATAGAGGTAAAGAAAAAAAAATTGATGAAAATCAGCTGTTTTCTCACCACTCCTCCGGGACATCGGTCTCGATTTCTCTTCATGATTTCTATTTAAAAAAAAAAAAAAGTATGTTATTTTTTTCTTTAGTAAGATCAGTGCCTGGTGTGAAACTCGTTTTCTGCAAATAAATACCAATGAATTCCTGATGGGAGTTTCTGCAGTGGAGGAACATGGGCAGCTTGGTCTCCTCAGCCAAGTCAAACTGCTTCTCAAAGTATCTGCAAAAGAATAGAGAGAAAATAAACAAAACACATCAGTTTTTCTAGAGCCAGGATATATGTTTTAGTTATGAAAACAGCAATCTTTCACTTTTCTATAAGGTTATTTGAAGCAAGTGCTAATTTGTGGCTAAATTCTTACATAGAAAAAAATAAAATTGTTGGCAGTATGCACACGTTTTATATTCGATATGTTGCAATACTTAAATATCATAAAAAACCTACTTTAGTTGAGTCTCTTTCGGGCAAAACTCCAACCTATCAAAATCTGGAACAAGAAAAAAGGCAAAAATAAGAAACAAAAAAGGTCAGCTGTGATCTGCTTGAGGAACCCACACGTAGGTTTCTTAAACAAAGAAAATAAAAGGAGACTTTTAATGGGAAGAAAAAAAAAAAGAGTGATAAATTCAACATCCAATTAGACCCACCTAGGCCACACTCTCCAATGGCCACCACCTTTCCTCTGTGTGCCGCTGCCAGCTCCTTCAGCCCCGACAGGTACTGGGATTCTCCAGTTTGCTCAAACTCACTGCAGCGAGTCGGATGGCAACCAACTGTGGAATAAAACTCACCTGCAATGAAAAGGGAACTGCTTTTATATACAGACCCAACATTTGAAAAATAATCACAACAACAGGGCTGATTCTAACCTAACTGAATAATTAATATAAAAACAGGCGTATTGGGATTTTTTTTAAATGTTTGTAACTTTACACACTCTTTTATAGTTGTTACCTCGGGTCTCAGCCAGTTTGACAGCTTCCTTGCTATCTTCAAGGCTTCCTCCTGTGATCATAAACTGCAACACAAGAAAAGATTATTATTACTGAAAAAAGACATGAGATTAATCTTAATTCTGGGGAGTAATATGAACATGGACCCAAATGCACAATATCCTCCATCAAAGTGATAAATAGCAAACAAACCTTTTCAACTCCAACTCCGAGAGCCCTGCTGATAATCTGATCAAAGTCATCTATCAGAAAAACAACAGAGATTATCTAAATTAATATTAAAGAATATTGATATTACGCACACTGATCTTGGGAAAACAACAAACATCCAATATATTTTACCACCCTTCTAACACAAGAAGCTGAGTATCAAGTCAAAAGCTCAGAAGAAGGAATTAATCGATAATTTAGAACATGAGCAGGTTAGGGTTGTGACTAACTATTAATTTGCAAGTCAATTATTCAGTTAATTATTTCTTCGATTAATAATCAGATAGCAAAAGGTTCGTTAAAGAACATTTTTTACAGACTAAAACAAGGTGAAACTAAAACTTTTTCCACTTGAGGAGTACTGAATAGAGCATATTGATGAAATAAAACACTTTTTAAATCTTAAATGAAAAATGTTTAAGTATTTTATTTACTATTTTTATATAATTACTGCTCTGAAGTAGGTTCCTCTGTCAGCTAAAGGTATGTTTTACAGGCTCTATACTCCAGTAGACAATTAATAGATTACTAAATAAGTTGATGATTATTTCAATAATGGATATATGATAATACGATTAATTGTTTCAGCCTTAATATATAAAGATTTTAACCGAATGAAAGAATTTGCCTAAAGTAAACTGACCCTCAGTTGATCTGACCTACCAGCAACTCCCTTCATCTCAGCTGCCCAGATGTAGAATTTAGTACTTCAAACGTTATACAATCTTATAGGCCTCAAGTCAGGGCACATGTTCTTCCTTCAAATCCTGTTCGAATAAACTTATAAAAACAAGATCGATCTTTTCTTTTGTTGATAGAGCTAAAAAGTTGGCAATCAGCATTACAGGCTGTAATGGGAAATTTATAAAGTAGTTCTTTACTTCTATGCAACATAACATCACATAAGTATTCAGTCTCTCCTCACAGCTGCAGGCTGACTTCTGCACACAGTCAGCAGAGCAAAGGAATGCTCAGCACAGGCGGGGGAAAAAGTTAGTGTAGGTTCAAGGTCCTGTCTTTACAGTCTGACTTTCTGAGAAAGAATTGTAACAAGGGTCATCCAGGCTAGACGTGAAGGCTCTCCGACATCAATGCGTCCGTGGGGCCTTTGTTATGCGATACATCCTGTAAACAGCTGCTGTATATAGTTACTATGCTCCCTGTTTTGTGTGAAAACATATAGGAAGCCATAGAGAGAATCCTCATGGTTGTGATCTTTCTCCTTATGCAGAGTCAGCAAAGACCATCAATCTCACCTGTATCATTTTTTTTTTTCTAGAACGCAGGGCGTCAGTTGTGGCTCTACCGGTTTGGAAATATGTCATCAAATAATCAGTAAGAGACGGACACCTTTACCAGGACTTCTAATGCTGTTTGGTGGTGTTTCTCTTGCCATCACTTCCTGTGTTTGTATTTGCCAACTTACAGAAGTGTTTAG
>NW_015150565.1:632670-651453 GCF_000732505.1 Cyprinodon variegatus
AGTTGTTGTTTTTTATAGTGGCCTAGTCAAAGTCTGAGTGAAAGTGCTGTATGGTGATCCAAGCTGAGCTACTTCTGCATTTTCTGTGGTCTCCATATATAATGAATTAGGGTTAATTCTCTTCAGTGAATGCATGGAAACACTAAACAATGCCTCACCATCATGTTTCTGCTTCCCTCTGTAAAGTCCCCTGAACATGGGATCAGTCAGGTTCACACCAATATCTACAGGAGAGGGTGAAAATCATCAAAATGTTAAAATAAAAGTGCATGATTTGTTTGACTTTCAGCATTCTGATTCATTCTACTCAGATAGATTCTCTCATATAACATAACACCATGTTTACAGCGTGGACAGGTAAAAAAATAGTGAATATTTGCAAAAACTAAAAATGCAGCAATGTACATCAACACAAAAATGCAGGCATTGGATTTTCTGATGCATTTAGGTAGGAAACACTGCTTAGTTTACTCTTTAAAGCCGCAGTGGCTTTAAGAAGAACGCCAGACAATTTGGTAATCATTAAAATCTCGATAGATTGACTTTTATTTTTAACTTTAGTAATGGTGTTCATGACAAACATCACAGGAGCTTCAGCTTTAAGGGGAAAGGGGCTGACATGTGTTAAAAGAAAACTAAACCAGGTGAAAGGAAATGACGCAACGGCTATGATTCGCTTTGTATCTACGATTTATTTACAAACATTAAAATGCCTCACCAATGAATTTGTGCTGTGCCATGGTTCTTATAATTCTACAGAGAGCTCCACGCGCAGAATTCGCCATTCCCACATCCTTTTACCGTAATAAACGCGCTTACACGTGCACACCAACTCTGAAACACAATGTCAACAGCTCCTGATATCTTCCCGCAATGTTATAGCCTACATCGAAGTGTGAAATAATCATGCACAACAATGCAACATTCCAACGGCTCTTTTATGGGAAAACTAAGTATATAAGAACAAAATAATGCGTACTATTTTTTACATTTACGGTACTGACGTTGGACGCTTTCAAACTCCCAGAATCCTTTGCGCAGGCTCGGTGGGAAGGTGACAGCGGACGGCGAAAATGGCCTCTGCCTTTCTTACTCACCAGCAGAAAGTGCTGAGGCTTTACAAGAAGTCTCTCAGGCACCTTGAATCGTGGTGCATATTTCGGTAAGAGTGCTGCTTATATTTGGAGGCTTTACAGAATAATGTTAATAAACTGCTTTCCTGAGATGAATTTCTCTTCCTGCAATGCTAAGTTAGCATAAGTAAGCTAATCACTGATAGCTTCCCAGGTCATTCATTCCTGAAACCATTTAAACTCTGTGTTGTCGGCCTTATTATATGTTAAAAATGAATATACCCCAGTCTTTGCAGTCTTATAATGAATTTATAATGAATGTATGTCATACCCTGCTTTGATGGGTTTGTTAGGAGTTTGTTTGTTGCTCACTAGCGCCCACTAGCTTCCAGTAATATTTATGCAGAAGCATACTCCAGCTTCTATTAAACTTTGTCCTACCCAGAACATACACATTATTTTTTGTTCTTTCGATAAAGTGATTCTCATATTTTAATATTATTTCTCTTTCTGCTCATATCAGTTTGTGAAAGGTACACATGTCCACACTAAAATATAGAATGCGAAATGTTTTAATTAAATAATTGTATGAAACATGCTTTTTTTAATGAGATATTTAAAAATGTTCGGGATTATTTATGTAATAAACAATATCTAGTATTTATTACTTCATTTACAGACAATTTAAGCCACTTTTTTTTCTAAAGAACACGATTTCTAAAGTTATAAAGTTTAAGATAATCTGAAAAGCAATATTTGGTAGACTATTCTATTATTTATTACTGCAGGCATGGAAGCAGAAGTTTCAAGCTTTGCATGAAGCAAGTGTTTCATTTGAAACCACAAACAAGTTACTAATAATATGATTATGTGTAGAAGCATAAAAAAAACTTGAATTTCTTTGGAGACCTGTTTCTGATGTTGCATAAAAAAACAGACAAGAATAAATAAAAGAACCAACATATGTAACTCTCTATGAATAACATCAAGGAATATGATATTTCCTGTTATATATACATTACTGTAAAAATGTCCGTAGCTGTACATTGGTTTTTAATTCTCAAGGTGCACAGTTTTTATATTGTTAAACACTTTACAGTTGAGTATTTTATTCTTTATCTTCTTACTCTTCACTATTATGTTATTCTTATACATTTTTGTGTGACCACTTTTTTCTATAATCTTTTTGCTGCTGTAAACACCAGCATTTCCCCATTAAATCCATGACTTTGGTCAAATTCAGCCTTACTTAAAAAAAAAGATAATCAATGCATTCAGAGACACTTCAAACGGTACCTCTTAATGTCTTAAAAAATAATGTCCATCGATTTAAGTTAAACCTTTAAAAAATTGTGACCCGTTAAACAGAAAATACTCAATAAAAACAAAAATCTAGACGTTGTCATGAAATGTTGTCTGTTATATAACTGAACCTGTTTTATTTATTAGAATAAAGGTCAGATAATGATCTTCTGTTACAAATGTGCTCACATATCAAATCAGTTTAATTATAGAGGAAATGTCCTTGAAAACCATTATCTAACTAATTATGGTGTTATATAAAGAAATCTACTCAGTTGCACAAAACATTTTTTTGTATTGCATTTTTAAAAGTAAATACTATATTTTTTTAAGGCTTATAATGGCGAATATTTGCAGTAATTGGTTGCTCATTTGCAGTTTGTGGTTTTATGTCTTTTCAAAAGCATAAACCTTTCAGTTGCAATTTTCTCAATTCCAGATATTTAAGAATAGAAAGCACAGAAGTGTCTCATTGTTGATTGCTTTACTTAGATTAAGTCATGGTACTCCAGTTGTATTTCGAAGTTTCTACAAGCTAGGTGACCTGGAAGTTAACTTTTCTTATCAATAATCATGTAAAAGTCACACTCCTTATTGTTTGTATAAAACAAAACATTTAAGTATTCTGTTGTATTTTCCTGTCACAGAGATAAGTATCGTTTCTATGCCTGTATGCTTCGCGCTCGGTTTGATGAGAACAAGAATGAAAAGGACATGGTGAAGGCCACCAAGATGCTGAAGGCAGGTGAGGAGGAGTTCTGGGCCAACCAACATCCCCAGCCCTACATCTTCCCTGACTCTCCAGGAGGAACCTCCTATGAAAGATATGAGTGTTACAAGGTGAGAGGAGACTTAATAATGATGGCGTTTGCTTGATCTCTTGTTTTGTTGTTGTTTTCTGTTTACTTGAAATGAAGGCACTTGGCTTGCTATTTTAAGAGTCAGTTCCAACTCAATATATTTCTACCCTCAAGTTATACAGAATAGTCCTTTACAGGTTAAATCAGTGTTTCTGTCTCTATAAGACCATATTGATGCAGCTGAATTTTTTGTAGAATTAGGTTTACATTTTGTATTATTATAGCAGGGAAAAAAAATCACCTAACTGTATAGAAAATCCACATTTCATTCTGTAGGTGACTGATCTGTGATGCTTTCTGTGATTATAGGTCCCAGAATGGGTGCTGGACCATTGGCACCCTTCAGAGAAGGCCATGTACCCTGATTACTTCTCCAAGAGGGAGCAGTGGAAGAAACTGAGAATGCAGAGCTGGGATAGAGAGGTATGCAGGGGTGCAGTTCTTTCTCAGTTTTTATTGACCACTGTTAGGAAATGTTTCTCAATGGTACAGAAGTCTTAATTTTATCCCAATCTTTGCTTGATATTTACTTAAGTAAAAAAAAATATATATTTTACTAAAAAAATAGGAAGCTTTACATTCTCCGTTCATTGTTATTGTTCTGTTAATATCAGTAAAATTGTTTTTATATTGATCAAAAAAATTTTTTTTAGCTCAATTCTTTCCTGTTTACAATGCTTATGCGACATCACTAGTATATCCACCAGATGGCGTCAAAGTTTAATGTTTAAACAGGGGAACCACATGGTCCTTGTCTAGACTGGTTCCAGATAAACAAGCATCACCTTTAGACTGTTGATGCAAAGGCCCTTAGTAAACTTATCACTTTGCACACATTGTATCTGTGGATCAAATCATGTGACAAAATATGCACAATTATTCGGCATCAGGGGAGCAGCTGTAACAGTAGGAGTCATTCTGTAATTTTTATATAGATCATAATTTAATCTTTTACAAAAAAGGGTTAAATAGCCTATAACTTTTCTCAGAAATACAATCATTGTAGTTTATTTCAAGAAAATATTCAGCTTCATCTAAAGAACTACCTGTACTATACAAATGGGGATTAAATTGTTTATGTAAATGATCTCACATGGCACCAAAAATAAGAGGAAAATTAAAACCAATGTTCAATAACGGTACCACTCAATGTTTACCTTCGTCTTCCTCCAGGTTGCTCAGCTGGAAGCCGAGACTCCAGCAGGTGGACCCAGGAGCGAGGCTCTGCCTCCTGCCCGCAAGGAGGGCGATCTACCCCCTCTGTGGTGGCAGTTTGTCACCCGTCCAAGGGAGCGCCCCACATAAACACCTTACCTGACCTGAGATGAGTCAGTCTGGCTATCTGAGGGGAAAAAACGGCCCAAACACACAATGACAGCACCAAGACTGACTGACCCTTTGGTTCCATCTGTCTTTAGAGTCAAGCCTGGAGGAGTTCCCCTTTACAGGCTGCATGACAATGTTCACAACCTGTCTGAATTCACAGTTGATGACTCTGACAAGTTCTGTAGATGTTCCGATTAATACCTGTAATTAATAAAGAAATGTATGCTCAGTGTTGTGTGTTTGTTTGATAACGGTTGGCTTTAATGAAGGTATGTTGGGGATTTAGTAAAACAAGACATGTTGAGCAATTGGAATAACAAAACATTTTAATGAAACTGTTTTAACCTCAGTTTCAGTATTTTAGCTTAGCTTTCATGAAGTTTCATGTTTTTAGTATTGTATACAGAAATCCCAGTTACACTTAATTTTTTTTTACCCTGCTTCAATTAAAAACAACAAACTAATTATACATATCACTGTATCTGATTTGTTCATTTAGCTCAAGCTTGTAAGAAAGGGTTTGTATTTAAATCTGAACATTCTGCTGCCTTTAAAGAAGAAATAATCTTGTAGGAAAAAGCAAAGCTTGGCAGGGGATTTTTTTGTTTTATAAGTGAAAATATATATTGTGCCAACAACACTGTTGGCAGTTCTCTTAAAAAGCTTCAGTGAAAATGTCCCGTCACTATGGCGACAGACGTCTGAAATTTCGTGGACGGATCATCATGGTGACTGCCTTCAGAGAGTAGAAGTCTGAGTCCTTCCAGGAAAACCAGACGATGCCATCTGGTCCCAGCAGGTTGTGAGCTTTTAAAGAGTACCGGCCACCCTAATGGAAACAAAACATTTCCGTCACAGACATATTTATCTACCATTAACAGTGCCACTTAAAAAAGGTCTTAAAAAAATTTAGAGGAACAGAAAAAAATAAAATAAAATTATAAAATTAATAATTAGTTTATCCTGTAAAATTTCCATGAATTCATCTGTTCTAAATATGTAAAATAAAGCTAATATATAATTGCCTAATGTGTTCACTGTTGAAACTATGCTTCATAAAAAAAAAACCCTAAAAACTAATGTACATATAATAGTTTTTCTGGCAGAGATATTTGCCATCTCCAAGATTCTAAAAATAATCATAATGCCAGTCAATCTCTTGATTTTTTTCATTAAATACATTTGTTAAATTATCCATGGATGGTTTCTAAAGTTAGACTTTTTTCTCAAGGAGCCATTCTTGTTGATTTCAAAGAACAGTTGAACCCTTATCCTGATGAAAAACTAAATTCCATATTTTTCTTTACCTTTCTAATAAATACCGGACTGTTTATACAGTTAAAAGTTCTAAACAACATTAACCATAAAAGTGAGTGATATTTAAAACCTATCTCTCCATTTAACTGTATAAAAATTCAGAGTTGTAACTCCACAGTATAAGGCCACCACCATATATCCCAGGTGGTATTAAATGTTTTTTTTTTTCTTTTACAAATGTTTCTTTTTTGTAACAAATTTAGCTGATTTTTTTCTTTCCTCTCAAACTTTCTATTCAATTTTGGAGAAAAGCGTTATTTTTGTGACCCCATCATTTCCTTAAAAAAAACAAAAAAAAGCTGCATAATATCTAAGCTTGTCCAGTACTTTGAATTTTTATGTATTATTCTTCTTACTGATATCTTTAACCGGTATGGTGCTTTTTTTCCTGTGTGTAACTACTTTCCAGACTTCAGCTAAAGGATGGAAATGAGCAAAATTCAGAATAATCGAGCTGGACTTTAACAAAGCAATGTAAATGTTGACAGGGATGAAGTTAAGGACAACATAAATCATAACCAAACTATTTTTTTATGCATTATTATGTATACATGCTTCTATTGACCCTATTGCAGGTTTTCATATTTTACATTTTGTATGAATATTCTTTTTTTTCCTTAAATGTTTAAATCTAATATTACCACAGACCATGCTGAGATATACCTGCTGTAAATGTTGCTGTGTCAGACATACCTTGTAGTAAACTCCATTAAGGTTGGCGTAGAAACACTGGTGGAACCACCAGCCTGCATGGCTGATCTCAGCACAGATGTTGCCTGTGTCAGGTGTGCTGAACCCATGTTGGTCATGATACCAACCAAAGGAATCCTCCACTGTCCCACTGAAACCTGAAACATGGAGGCGATACTGGTTCTCTTCATCATCTATCCTGTAGAAAAAGGAAACCAAAATATTGACTATTACTTGCTGTTTAACTGCTGATGGATGATATGAAAAAGTAGTATATACCTGAAAGACTGATAGAGGGCGTGCCTGTGGGCGTGGCTCCAGTCCTGCATGTCAATGCGGAGGCTGTAGTGACCCTGGTTGGACAACAGGTGAACCTGATGGTTTCCTAGCCAGTGTTCTCCTCGTGGTTCACCGAAGCCATCTCTGTATTCAGCCCAGCCTCGGTTAAAGTTCACTAAGCCGTCACGCCTGCGCTGAAATACAGTCCAGCCACCACCTGATGCACACATGTCGACACATGACCATGATTATCAGTCAGATTAGTGTGAGTCTAGCTACACATGCCCAGTTAAGAGATGCAGGGCAAATGTTTGTGGCAAACAGAGCTTCAAAATGAAAAAATGTTGAGGTATTTTCAACATTTTCACTTCAAAGAAGAAAAATAAATCATATGGCAATTTTATAAAACTCAAATCACACAATTATGTTTAAAGAAAACATTAAAAACATGTTTCTCACCATCTGTCTCCATGTCGCAGTACACAGGAAAAGTGGTGCCTGGTGACATGACAATGGTGTAAACTCCTGAACGGCGAACGCCATTGTGATACAGAGAAGTACAGTCTGATGGACAGTAGGACAGGTGCTGTCCACCTGAGAGAGACACGGACAAAACCAGCATCACACAATGCTTTTCAACATATTCAGACCTCTTAAACCTTTACAAATTCAGTCTTTTTTTGTTTGTTATTTTGTGACCCACTTAAAGTAGAAACTGTAAGAATATTGGTACATCATTCAATCTTTTTCCCTAAATTTTTAAAGGTACATATTTTAGAATATTACTGTCATTTAGCATTTTCTTCTATTTCTAATCTTCTCTTAAGTGTGTATGAATTTTACAAGTCCTCCAGACTAGATGTAAGAGTCTTGCACAATCAGACAGCTGTTATACAAACCATGTTTTTCACTAAATTACTAAATTTGTTGCAATGTTCAATTTGTTTAGGCTACATCATTATATATTATGCAACTCTGCCATTTTTATTCCCTAATGACAGATCTATTGGTCACTATACTTGCAGCTGGCATGTCAGTATTCAGGGGATGCTCGTTCAATTTCTTGTCATTTTGTCAAACAAAAGTGCAGGCAGTGAGCTCTATGTGAGATCAAGCTACTATTGAAATAGCATCTGGAAAAGAAAATGGATGGAAAGTTCAGAAAGGAGGTTCAGCAATATTTGCTGCTTGAAACTCTTCTATAGTAAGACATGCATTCAGTTCAGTTATCACACAGAATGTGAAATGTATGGCTTTGTCGGGTTTCATCAGAGAGATTCCAAAACAGTTAAAAAAAGAAATCCAATGGACGTTGTTTCCAAGTTTGAAGACTTTTCTCTTCCCATCCAGGAAGCTTTTTCAATTCAAAATGTCAGAAATAGCTTTGAGTTCAAGGCTTTATAGAGTGGACCAAACACAAAGCCTTGTTTTGGCTAAGAAAACATGCAAATTGAACCAGACAAAAGGGCCCGCCCCATAGACTTCCCATTCCTACAGTTCAATTTGCATGTTTTCTATGCCAAAAAAAGGCTTTGTTTTTGACTGAATGATATGTAGTTGAGTTGTAGGATTTTTTTATTTTGCTGCAGTAAACATTATGGTTAACTCTACGAGAACCTGGAAAGACTCTAACATATAAACTAACAACAGTTTCTTTCAGGACCTTCTTATATAACCTTTTGTAGTAGGTTATTGGTGTTTGTAAGAATAGTTTGTAGAATACATTTTTAATTTAATAAGACTCTATACTTACATTTAGGTCTGACCACAGATACCTAGGATCTGTTCTATGTGAGCTTGCAATAAGTGATTTTAAAGAACTTAAAATGTGCAATTTTAGTTGTTGAGATTAAACTGGCTTCAGATTTCTGATTTTTCTTTTTTTATAAAGAAAGTGCTCTGCACAGAGATTAAAATGGATTGTTGTTGAGCCAAATATGGGTTAAAAATTACTGGTTGCATAGAAGCAAACAATAATACATGTTTTATGTTCTTTTTTTATATTTGTAAAACAGTTATGTTGCATGGACATCATGCAGCTGCAAACTCACCACAGTGCATGTGTACCTGGTGCCAGAGTGTTTCTCATGCTGAGGGGCGGAGTAGTCTCAATCACATTGATAGTGCAGCCACTGTTGTGACTCATGTGCTGCATGGTGGCTGACAGGTTTCGAAGCTGTGTCTGGAGCTCGTAAAGCAGCGCTGCATGAACTTGGAGCAGAGTGTCGGCCTCTGCATGGCGCAGCTCCAAGAAATTCAAGCGATGGCCCAACGTTGAGTTGAGTCTGATGCTGTCTTCACCCTGTGGGACACGAAGGAATAAGAAAACACCATAGCTGTAGGGTCATTTGAGGTTGCGACACTCATGCAGTTTTTTATAACAGCTTTGCCCCAAACAATACTCACACCCCAGGAAGATTTAGATCTGAAAATAATTTAATTCAACCAAGAAATATCCTTTCGATACAGATAATAAAAGAATAAAAAAAAATGAGACAAAGAATATTTTCAAATAAATATCTATTTTATATTACTTAAATGACAGAATCATGGCCTCCACATCATATTTGGCCAAAAAATCAATTAAACTAGGGCTGCATGATGCAGGGAAAGAAATGATTGTGATAAAGTTTGTTTTATAACTGATGAAAGTGATTGGGATTAACCCGCATTTTCGAACAGTTTTTTTATTTTTTATTTTCCATCATCACAGTTTTCCCTTCTCCTGTTTACAAGCAATAGCGTTAAACAAAGGAAGGAAACAGTCCATCCATCTTTCCTAAACAGTTGCAATGACATTGTATCATCCACCTCTTAATCAAGTAGTTCCTGGAACTGCTGACAAGCTTTATACATTTTTATTTAGATATTTTCATCAATGATGTTTGGTGATTAATGTATGAGGTTGGATTCTAATCATTTTTGAGTCAAGACTCGATGGTTGGATAATATTTTGGCTTTAACATGTTGTGTTGCTTTTTATAAGGTCATCTTGGTGCCTCAGATTCTCAATTTATCAGAGAAATATACTTTAAAACAGAGGGTTCCTTTTAGATAATTGTTTTAGGTTTAGGTTTGCAGAGAAGGGGTCTGACATTTCTTCCATTCAAAGCCTGTATGAGTATAGGGCCCAAAAATAGCATCTAACATTTCTGCATCCTGAGTCTGTTCAGTCTTTTACCTTAAGGAAAGCGCTAGACTTTGCACAAAAACCAACCACCACAAAACAGTTAATTTCCTCAGCCTGTTAATCTGTTAAAATCAATAAACACCTCACAGCCAGGGTAGTCAGACAATTATACTTGGATTTACTCTCATCCCAAACAAGAATGTACTCCTGTGTATATGGATAATATTCTGTTTTTTTAACATCCTTTAAGCATGCTTTGTAAATAGTTTGGTTATGATATGAGCAATAGAAAAACAAACCCATATTTAAAATTTAAAATTCAATCTGATTCTTTTACTTTTTTCTTTAAAAGTCTTGTTGAACACTTCTGATGTGAAATTCTCCCTTAGGGATGTTTGAGCCTCCTGCTGTATGTGTTGATAATTCTACAAACTTTGGTCTTGGATATTAAGTGATCGTCAAAATAAATACTAGCATACAAAGAAAAACCCTATATTATTAAGGGTCCATTGTATAAGATGTGAAATTAGGATGTGCATTGAACTGTATACCTCTTTGAACTAAGGCCCATTGTAATATACAGCATTAACAAAGGGAAAGTGGGAAGGCTTTAAATGATTTACAAGTTAAATTAACAAAAGTAATATTTTCAAAATAAAAGCATTTTGAATATCGCACATAATCCTGCAGATGACCCTACAATGAGCTTTTTCATATATCTATCATCTAGATATGGAATAATAAAATGAAAAACAGGTTGTTGGATAAGAAAACTTTCTTGCACACTCCAGGCTTACTAACTCAATTAAGACAATTGGAAGCGTGTGGGGAACGAAGCCGGAAAGGATTGTCAAAGTGTCAGCGAGAGTCTGAAGGATATAAGTGCCCTGACTAAAAGGTCTCTAGCTAATCCTGTTAGTATTCAGGGTTAAGGAGGACTTAAAGGGTGTGAAGACGGGGAGATAAAGTTAGACAGGGAGAGAGACAAAAGGTCTAGATAAACAAAGATAGCATAATATCCTTTCTTCTACATGTTTTGTTCTCATATAATGAAAGAAGCAACGCAGATTAATTCACATATTTGAAACTCTTCTTCCTAATCTATATACATCTACTATCTGACTGATACGGATCCAGTTACTGAGTAAAACAATGGTGAATTTCTTGCTCTTTCAGAGATACATGGCACCATTTAAATAGCATCTCAAAATGTGTACCGGGTAAGTTACACATTCCTCTACAATGGCCATACATTTCAATTTAAGGATAAGAAGTAAAGAGAAGATATTGTATCCCTTACTTCTGAAGCATCTAAACACACAGATTTCCCCCTGTTATATCCTCACTTCTTTCCTTACCACTTACATGAGGGAAAAGCAACATGCAAAAGTGCATGAATGAGTGCGAATACCGTATGTCGTCAACCCAGATCTTTTGGAATATTTATCAAACTTGTGACCAAAAATCTAAAAAACAAAAAAGGTTGGGGGAAATGTTTTCAAGATTTCGGCTGGAAATATCTTTTTTAGATAAACGTATCCTGTATCACACCGGAATTCATATAGAAAGAACAGTTATTGTAAAATCTGAAGACCATGTTTGGTTGAGTCGGCTGCAAAAACATGGTAAAGTTCAGACTTTTACCAATATGTTTAAACAGTTTTTTTCCCCCAGGGTAATATATATATATATATATATAATGTTTTAAAATAGATAACAACAACAAAATAAAGAATCTGGTTATGCCTTGGGTTTTATAGTGGTGAAGCTGTTTGCATTTCTTTTTTTAAACAGCAAGAAGATACTGGGCTCATATACCTTCTGCAGTCCTGCTTCCCAGACTTTACATTTTCTTCTTTGCTTGCAGTTTATTTATTTTTATTTTTTTTTAGGTATAATGACTTCCTTTCATTATCCCAAAAATGTGGCTGTTAAGTCAAAATACCACAAGTTAAGGCTGTACTTATTATTATTATTTTTTTTCTGTGTAGAGCATCCTGTTTAGACTTTACCCTGCATCTCCCCCCATGACTGCTGCAAATAGACAACAGCTCCTCCACACCTGTGCTATAATAGATTCAACTAATCTTTTTGGTTGTGGCTTGGAAATTTTCTAGATACTATTCTACAAGTGCAGTGAAATGAGAAATGAGGCAACCTGAATAAATTTTTGTTGAGCGGAGTGGTGTTTTATAGGGTTAGAGCATGACTGGACTGCATTTTTTTCAGGCGCATGACTTTTGATGATTTCCATCATTCTTATTGGTTGAATCTATTAAATCTATTCATATGGATAACTGTTTTCTTCTTGATATTTTGGTAAGGGTTAGTTTTTTTATTTTTATTTAAAACAAAATATCTTTCTCTAGACTGTGATATATAGGCGACCTGTCCAGGGTTTATCCCCATTGGGTATCTCACCTACTGACAGCTGCAGAGAAGCACCAGCACCCCTCGCAGCCCCAGCAGGGTTAAACGTGACAGAAAATGAATGAATGAATGAATGCATGGATGGAACTTTCTCTAGAAGACATGTAGTTTATCAGTAGGGGAAGCTGATTATTTAGGGCTGTCTTAGATGTTTACATTTTCTACCACGCTCTTCTTTCTTTCGGACGATTACAATATTTTTCCAGCTTTAAATAGAAAATGTAGACTTATTCATTGGTTGTTCCTGGATTTTTTCTAAACTTTCTAAATAAATTCTTTTTCGTCTAAAGGGTTTCATCTTAGGTCGTTTAAATTTGCATAGATTGTAGAAATAAATATAGATTTTAAAAATGATTCTTTAAACACAAATTGTTCCAACAAGCCATTAAAATACCTAAATTATTATGACATTCATCGCCATGAGGGGTTATAAAACTTTCTGGACACAGATTTAATGTATCTAATGGTGAGACTGGTTGAGTCACAACATTGTGTCTTTATCAAGACTAATGGTAGGTAAATGTTGATACAGGAAGCCCTCTGCAGTCATGCTTATACCATCACCTAATGGGGCGTGGTTCCATCCAGTCAATGTGTAATATGTGTCATTTCTAAAAGGTCGGTTTCATGACTTAAACCTTTTTAGTTCCTCATTTATAATCTCTTTGTTCATGGAATCAATGGGTATAAATACATCAAACTCTCAGGTTTTAGTAAATTTACCTGGATTTCCAGGGCCTTGACTCGATGTCGGTGGTTCCTAACCTCCTCTTGCAGCTCAGACATTGTCTCCCTCAGCTCCTCAAGCTGCTCCTTTCTGTTCTGGTTCTCTTGAAGCCAGAATGAAATCTCATCTGTGCAGCGAAACATGTCCGGACAACGTTTTTCTGTCGATCCTACCTGAGGCAGAGTTGCCATCAGCCGACATTGTCCATTTGGTGTCAGCTGGCTGCTGTACTCACCACATTGTGTCTGGTTCAAAGTTTGGTTGGTGGTCCCATTGATGACATCAAAACCCTCAATCTTTATGACGTTTGGGGCATCAGGATTCAGGTCAGAATATGTTTCCAGGATGGAGGAAGATGGATGCCAGTCGGCATCCTCATAGGTTCCGTGGTTTATATCGGGTACATTCCAGTTTGTCTCCATCTGCATGTCTGGAACATCCCTAGGAGTCCGGTTTTTCTTTTTTGGAACCTTTTCCTTAGATTCTGGGATAGTTTTATGTTGCTCATCCTGCTGCCCAACTTCAGAGTATTCATTCAAGTCCAAAAAGTCATTACTAGCATAATGGAAACACCAGCCAGTGAGTAAAAAAGTCCTTAACACTTGTTCTAACCTCATGTTGAAATTCTAGTAAATTGCGGTCTCTGGCTGCTGTTGACTGTAATCCAAAGTAAATCCAATTCACTAGTGTAATTAGTTCCGGGATCAACATCAGGAAACAACATTATAGCCGCAGAATGACGTCCAGACCAAATTCAGGTACTATTTCTGATTTGGGTTGATAGAGATCTGATGATGTTTACAAAAGTCTATTTTTCTACACTGAGAAGGGGTTAACTCCTTTAAAACCTGGGCTGTATAGAAGCCTGTAAAATAAAAACAACATAACTCCCTCAATTTGTCAACATGACTCTGCAAAAAAATTTGTTTAATCAAATATTGTTAATAAAGCAATTTATGGTCAAAATAGCTTAAAAGATTTATGTCCAGTTAACACTTTGATCAAGAAATAAACTTCTCAAAGACATCATTGATGTAGTTTTCTGTCAGATATACAACTCTGAACGTCAATTTTCAAAGCATAACATTTAAAAAATTTGATTTAACAGGGGTAGTCCTACCTGTAGCCATGCCTCTGTCCTGAATTCAACTCAGTGTAACAACATACAGCCCCGCTGTAAAACCTTTGTGTGTGTGAGAGAGATAGTTAGTGTGTGAGTGGGTCCTGCACTGGGTATGACATCTTATCTCGATAATCCCATAAGTAGATTGGAAGCCATTTCCCTTAAAGGTAATAAATTAAAAGGAGGATCAGAGTAGGTTGTCTACAAATTACGTTCAAAACATTACAACAGATTATTACAACAGATTATTGTATATCTAGCATGCATTTTAATAAAAAAAAAAGTGTTGATGTGTTTTTCTTAAGTGTTGTTGACTTTATCTGCTTCCAGGCCTGTATAATTGTATAGTTTATGCTCTGTAAAGCATTTTGAATTAGGGTGTGTACAAGTCTACTTCCAGAAAACTGCAAAAGTGCGGAAAGCCTGAGTTCCTTTAAATCAAGACTAAAAACACATTTGTTTAGGATTGCCTTTGACTGTTCCATTTAAACAGTTCTACTGAAACGTCATTAGTTCAACTTTTCTATTTATTAGTTTTTAATGTTCTTTTTTGTTTCTGCATATTTTACTTTATTTTTTTCCTACTTGCTTTGATTCTGTTTTATTTTCTATATTTTAATCATGTAAAGCACTTTGCATTGTCTTTGTACTGAATTGTGCTATACAAATAAATTTGCCTTGCCCTGCCTTGTCTTACATAGTCTTTGACTAATAGGTCTCAGTTAAGCAGAAGTCGGGCCGATTGGAAAATTTTCGCAGGCCTGGAAAGTTGCCCCAAAAAGAGCAACAAATCGCACAGTGTGTAAGCCTGGCTTTAGGAGGCAGTACAGTACTGCAAGATCCACCAGCTGCAGTAAGCTGCTGGGTTCAGGGACATCATGTTAAATCATTAAAGAAATGACACTAGCAGTACTGAGAAAATAATTATGATAAATTTATCATCAGTTCTAGTACGTTCCATTGCTTTGAACATTCATTAAGCAATGATCAGTGTCTTTTTTTGTTATACAGTAGAATTACTCGGGTTTGTTTCTCTTTTTTTTCCTGTTTTGCACTGTTTTCTTTGTTTATTTCAGAAACACTTAGATTCAACCTGTATGGATTTCCTTGCATGGCCTTGTGTTAGACACATTATCCATATACACACCTGGACAAAGTTGTTGGTAGCCCTTTTTTAATGACAGCAAAAGTTATGGTCACAGAAGTGAGTTTTTTTCACAGACACACAAGAAACAGATCAAAGCTCACAGGGCTTGAAATTACCATTTGAGTTAACATGCAGGCATCAGAATGCTGGCAGCAGGATCCTCTTATACCCCTAGGTTGATTTAACTACTTGCCTGCAGCTGTGAGCAATCAGATGTAGGTGAGGTCATCACAGGATCTCACTGATGTCATCTGGTGGAAGACTGAAAACGCAAAAACTGTAACAAAAAAAACTGAATGTATTCTCAAACCGGGCTGCTCAGTGGCGCAGTGGGTCGCACTGCTGTATTGCAGCAATAAGGTTCTGGGTTTGATTCCCGGCCTGGGGTCCTTCTCCATGGAGTTGGCATGTTCTCCCTGAGCATGCGTGGGTTCTCTCTGGGTACTCAGGCTTCCTCCCACAGTCCAAGACCATGACTGTTAAGTTTATTGGCTTCTCTAAATGATTTGAGTGTGTGAGTGAATGGTTGTTTGTCTCTGTGATGGACTGGTGACCTGTCCAGGGTGTACCCCGCCTCTCTCCCATTGGCAGCTGGAAATAGGCGCCAGCACCCCTCGTGACCCCACTTGGGAATAAGCATGTAAAGAAAATGGATGAATGTTTACCCCAACAGCATCAGGCTTTTGTACTTTTAGGTGAACCAGGACATCCTGCTTTATCAATTTAATTGTCCCCCTATTGTTGCAATTGACCATAGAATAATTAGGGGTGAGTATTGGCATGGGGGTTTTGATATATGTGTCACTATCCTTGGCAAACAATATTATATTATGACAATATTGCAATACCACTATATATTGCAATATTTTTCCAGCTATCAAAATTAAATGTATAAATAAAAAGCAAGTGCTGTGAATGTTCTTGAGAAGATCTTGATCATTCGGTTATTTTTGTATCCATGTTGTTTGTTGTGAGTCACTCCACGTCTTCCACTGTGACTGCCTCAACTATAGATATGGCACTGCAGTGCACAGCAAAAGGGCTCCACGGCAGAGGAAGCCCTGTATCCTTCATTGTTTTAGGTAAATATGTTTACTTTTCTAAAATTGATATTAGGAACTGATGGATCGACATTATACAGGGCAGCCGAAAAGCATGATATATCACCAAAACAATCTTTTTCCACACCTGTAAGAATAATACACGGTACAAACATATTGATATGTTTTATTATGAATTTCTGAACAGGTCCACTCTAATCTTTCAGGCTTGAAATCTGAAAAGAAAAAATTGTAATTTCATGAGTCACTAAATGGCTTTAAAGAGCAATTACTTTGAGCCAAAACATAGATATATGTAATAATCCTGCACAGCAAGTCCTGATTTTCTCTCAGTTACGTTACTACCCTGTGGGATACAATTTTTCTTTTTTGAGTTTTTACAGCACTAGTGGCTCATTTTTCTGACAGTAGGCTGACAGGAAAGGAGGTGAGACATGCAGCAAAGGACCACAGGCCATATTCAAACCCGGGTCGGCCGTGTCGAGAACTAAGGCCTCCGTACATGGGGCGTGCACTGCACCACCTGCACACCCATCAATGAGGTATTTTTGAATTCAGTTAAACATGATTGCATTTATTAGCAAATAAAATTAGCAGACTTTTGATGTAAACTGTTGTGTTTTTTTCTCTGAGCATGGAGTCTTTAATGTACTGGACCAAATGGATGGTTTAAGGCTGTAGCTGTACTAATGGGTTTATATTTAGCTGGCTGCCTCCTGAAGATGCTCATAGTGTTCCATTAGAGAAAAAGGGACACACACCTGAAACTTCTATATCGCCTCTGACATCAACAAAAGCTTTTATCTTTGTTGCTCCAAAATGTCTTGACATTTAGGAAAAAGGATTATCAGACTTTTCAGGTACTTAAACAGTTGAGCTATTGGATGTGAGTTCTGATTAATTGTCCATTAGCAGGTGTGAAGCCTTTTTTCTGTCAAAGCTTTATATTTTTTTTAGCTTTTAAACTCTGTTTAGAGGAAGCTATGATTGAGAATAACGAGTTACATTGAGATGAACATGCATGTTTTTAGTTTTTTTTTTTAACAGCTTGAGAGGATCATTAGATCCTTCCAGTCCAGATCAAACTGATATTAATGTTGACCAACACCGCCTGCCCCTAACAATTTTATTTTCATTTTAATAATATTGACTAGAATGACTCTTAATTTGCCAGTTTTTTTTATTTTTATTTTCAGTACTAATTTCCAAATAAGCAACAAATTATGCTCTTAGAAATAATAAATAAATATGTCTAAAGGACAAATAAAAAGAAATTCAGGTAGTATGTATTTAAAAATATATAAAGACTCATCAGAACAGTGGTTTTAATTAACAGATTTCAATTCTTCCTCAAAATCTTTTTTATAGTTGAATTTCAGTGTATTTCTACGTTACATTTTTTCATGGTTTTTTGGAGATCATAAGTGTACTGAAGTGGGTGGGAGATGTGGAGGACCTTAAATGAATTGTCCACTTTTGCAGAGTTTTTACGGACATCAGTGACAAAATGACTGGGAGTCGTACAGACGTCAGTGAGTTTGTGCGTATGTTTGCGTGTCCTTGGCTGAAAGGGTATAAAGCCAGGTGATCAGTCAGAAGGAAATAAGAGAAAATACAGAAATCTTTGGTGGAGAGAGCAACAGGAAGTCAAAGAGCTGAACGAGCTACGAGAAAAGGTAATATTTATTATTATTATATATTTTGTATCATAATTTGTAATAATAAAGTATAATAGCCAATAATGATTATGTCTTAATGGGCTTTTTAAGATTTCCACATTACTTTTCAGGAAAAGTTAAAGGCTTACCTAACCCTAGAACATGGTCATAATAAGAGACTTTTATTTTGTCAATCTGTAACAGAAATCAGAGGAATGCGTCTCTTGTTGCCATTGGTGGTGATGGTAATGGTGAGCGTGGCCAGGGCGGCACTTGGTCGATGCTGGGAAAGGCCCAGCTGTCAGGAACTCAACTCTGAGAACAACACAATGGTAAATATGACCTTACAGATTTGGTTCAGTGAAACCCAATGGCTGTTGGCACCTTTGGGCCAATCAATCAAATTTATCCCCATTGTTACTATGACGTAAAGCATTCATGTCATTACCAATATAATTGATAAGAGGAAAATTATTATTTAGTCAAGCGATTAATTATGACTGACTTAAAAAAATTGCAAGAGTGCTGATATAAAGTGTATTATTCTATGGCTGCACAACAAAAAATGCCTTCTAAAAAATAAGAAAAAAATATAGTGTTTTAAGTGAATAATTGCTTATTTTGAGCAAAATAATCTGCTAGTGCAGCAAGCAAATGAGA
>NW_015150565.1:652577-659868 GCF_000732505.1 Cyprinodon variegatus
GTCTTATTTAAATAAAAAAGGACTTATTTAGATTTCATTTTTTTGCAGTGCAGATTTGCTTTGCACACTGAAGGAGTATGATTGATGACGCAGTAATGGTACAAAATAAAAGCAACACAGATGTTTCACAGTTAAGAGATGATCTGTTGTATTTAAAAAAAAAAAATTAAGTGGATAATCTGTATAATTACAGAAAAACATCGAGAAAATGTTTTGAGAAACATGGTAACTGCAATATTTGTTGAACATGTCTGATTAATGAACAGATATCCAGCCAGCTAATTGAGCAGGAAAACCACCAAAAAAGATCAAGCTCAATGACCTTCACTATGTATACCCTGAGTCAGATCATGACAGACATGCTAAAGGCTTAATATGTTAACGAAAACCTGCTCATTTACTTCTTGGTCTAGATTTTATTTATCGAATGTAAATCTTTAGATGCAGTAGGGATAATCAGATTGGTGGTTGAATCTTTTAAGAGAAAAGTAAATGTTGCTCAACTGGGTTAACAAGCTCTAGCATGTGAAAACATAATTCAAAACAGTACAATAAGTTGCATAGAAAATGGGCTAAAAAAGCTGTAGAATCACAAACTTAGAGTTTTTAGGGTTTTTTAGAATTTCAAGGTGAAGGAAAGAACTGGAGGAGACTCAAAAGAAGTCCAAATGTAATTTATTAGTTTATTTTCATTCATTTATTACTTGTTTTTTTCGTTCTACCAATGTCTTTGTCCTGCAGGACTGTTTTCAGCTCTGTGGAATCGACCCTCATGAGTTGACCACCATCCTTGCCAGTGTTTACCCGCAGCCTTCTCTATCAGTCTCTCTTTCTCCTTCACCCAGTCCTCCCTCCTCCTCTCAAACCAAAGCCTCCTACTCCATGAAGCACTTTCGTTGGGGGAATCCTCTCAGGAGAAAACGCCGCCCACTAAAAATCTACACAGGCAAAAGTGTGGATGGGATCACTGTTTTCCCTGGAGAGCTGGGGAGGTTGGAGCTTTCCAGGGAACAAGCAGCAGCCGAGGATGAGGAGCTCTCCAAGGAGCGTCATGATAATAAAGACATCCTCTACAAGATGAAGCATTTCCGTTGGAGCAGCCCTGCGGCAGACAAACGCTACGGGGGCTTCATGAAGAGCTGGAAGGAGCACAGCAAGAGGCCGCTGATCACACTCTTTAGAAATGTCATCAAAGGAGAGTAGAAAAGAGCAAAGTAGAGCGAAATGAGAAAAGGAAGATGATCAGGAGGAATAAATGATTGGAACATAGAATGTTCATATTTTTGTCCTACAGCTCAATATGTAACAGAAATGTTTTCATAAAGTACATTTAGTTTGCAGTATGTCGCTTCTAAGAAATTGCTCTTTAAAGCTAAAAAAAAGTGGTGATTCTTGATGCCAAAACCTTTTTCATTTTTTCCAGACTTATAGTAATAAAGGAATATATCAATTATCTAACTAAAAGTCACCAAGTTACTGAAGTAGCTTACTTTTCATTTATTTTGTGGTTTGGTTGAACAGAAAGCTTATAAACAGATGGCATCACCTCTAGTAAAGATACAGAAATTATTTTGTCTTATATTTCAGGACATCTTTGCAATTTTGTAAAACTTGAAAACATGATTGATATGGCTTAAATGTTTACAACAACCGCTTGTCGTCCCTAATATGGCCAAAGGATGGCAGTATTGAGATTTACCTTGCAGCTTTATGTTTCCTTCATAGACTGCATGTAAAAGTTAGGGATGGAAACAAGAGCTGCACAAGTTAGTACTCATATTCTTACTGAAATAAAAGCGCACACCTGTCTTAAAATTACTTTGGTGAAAGGAAAAGTGCTCACTAAACTCTTTTGCTTAAGTAAAGATAAAAATTAGGTTCTACGTTGTACTTGAGCACATAGAAAATTTATATTTTTGCCTTAAAGCATGCAAAGAACTTCTTAAGTTCCTATTTTTTTAAACTGAAGTTTTATGCACAGAAAATAGATTAGTTTTACTCCACAGCTCACGGTGTTGGATGAGAGAACATAAAACATACCGACTTTCTCTATTTTTATATTAAAATTTCCGATCAGATAATATGGATCGAAATAAAGTCCAAAATTAGCAGCTGAATACTTCAGAGCTCTAATCTTTACTACATTAAAGTTGAAATAGCATTCAAATTGATAGAAACTCAAGTACATTAAAATCAAATAAAGGATCAAATGATAGGGAATGCCTTCTGTATCAGAATCTGCATCATCATCTGCAATGTTTCCCAGCCCCCTGATTTCATGCATGTTTCTATCACAGTTTTTTTTTTTATAAACAAACTGTCTCTGGATATATTCTCATTTCCTCTCAATTTTCCCTCTGTTTTGTTGCAGCTGTCATGTCGGTATAAATATGTACAGAAGTAACACACCAGTTTTGAGAAAGTATGAGTAGAAAGTACAGATATTTGTGTTCAAATGTAGTGAATAAAAGTGAAAAGTCCCCAGAAAAATCAAATATTAAGGTTAAGTATAGATACTGCAAAAACCCCGGCATCATTACAATAACTACAGTAGTTAGTCACACTTAGTTACCGGAGACCTCTGGTGGAAAAGTTGCCTGAGACAGGAATCCAAGGTGCAGTAAAATAATGAAATAATAAATAAATAAATAAATAAATAAATAAATAAATAAATAAATAAATAAATAAATAAATAAATAAATAAATAAATAAATACCTAAGCCTGTCAGCTTAGCTTTCAATATTCTTACTTCAGCTCCACCCTCCTAATCATGTACAGTCGCTATTAAAAAGGGCAGATGATGAAAAAAAGATGGTGGAGGCGAATTATGGTTTAGATTGTATTTCATAAAATTATTGTCGATGTTATAAAAATATAAAGAGAGTTGCAAGCAAAATTCATGTGACTTGTTTCTTTTTATATCATGTAAAACAGATAAAGAGGTTGAAACTCTCGCTCTGTTTATATATAAATGAAGTTCACACAATGTTTTTCACTTCCTTCTTTTGGACTAGAAACCATGACAATGGACAAGCATCACTAATGAACCGAGGAAGCAGGCAGGTTTCAAGGTTAAACGAAAGATGTTAAGCATCACATGTCAGACAGATGTGTCATGTTTCAGATAAGATTAGTGATAAGTCGTTAGTCTAAGTCAATATAGAAAAAGATTCATATTTAAAAAGGCTTAATAATTATAGCCCTGATTGTTGAACTTTTGTCAGGGTTAATTCCTCTGGGACAGTCAGTGGATGTGGACGTCAGCATGATTAGAAGCTAGCTGTAAGTCACAGCAGACAACATCTAGGTTATTAAAGACAACAAAATGCCAGTCAGCAGGTTTTAACATTGCTTTCCTTATATTATATGTTGATTAATAATTCTGAAATTTTTCACTCTTATGCAGATTGGTTTTATGTTAACTTACATGTGTTGTGCAAGTTTACCAGTAGATTATGGTTAAATGAAATAACTGGAATTGGAAGTTTTAGCTAACTAATAGATCATTCAAATCAAGGGTAAAACCAATCAATGGTGACTAGTTAAATTATTATAACTGTTGTGGTTCCAGTTTGTGGGGTTAGTTTGTTTTCTTTTTCAGTTCCACCATTCGTCCACCAGATGGTGCCATCTGGTTACTTCTGTCTTGGAGGGCTTGCCTTCACGTCTCAACTACCCACACCTGCAACAAATCTCTCATCACCTCAGAGGAGTATATGAGCAGCTGACTATCATCACCTCCTCGCCAGAGTGTTTGCCTGTTTTGGGAAACTTTCAGATCCTCTGGGATTTTTCAAGTACTTCCAGACCTGGAAGTAAGCCTCTTGAGATGCTGAGAGTTCTACAACTCACCTTACCTAATCTGAGCTCCAACCTCATCAAGATTTTGAGTTGACAGTCTGCTCTGCTGCTCCTCTATGCCACCTTAAACTTACCTCTCCGCCCTGTTCCGTCCCAGTTCGAGTTTGATCGTTAAACAGGTAGCTCTTGAAGAGATTTGAGTTATTCTGATGCAAACAACAGAATGAACATTTGCAGGGGTTCATTTTTTCACTCAGTGTAGCCTTGGATGAGGGGTCCCTTTAAGGTGATTGGTAGTTTGCAGCAGTGGCTCAGATGACGGCAGCACAGCTCCAGTAGCTCAACTGGTCATGATCCAGTGCTTTCACAGTTCAATGAATTTGCACAACCGGTGTGGCACAGGTGGGCAGCTTTTAGTGGCTCCTCAGAAAACAGCAATGGGGCAAAATATCCCTATCTCATTACCTTTTCAAATAAATTCCTGTGTCCAGATCATGATCTGGACCATCATCAAATTTTATTGGTGTCCCTCATGCCAAGATTGTTCCTTGGCATGAGGGACACCTCTGATCAAAGTTTCATTAAAAGCATAACTTTTCAAGTTTTTTTACACAGACAGACAAAGGCACAAACTTTTCCTAAAAACATAACCTCCTCGGCAGAGGTAATGAATTGTGAATGTGAAATTCTAAGTTAACTTTCCTCAAGCAGCAGATCATCATTTGGCATTGGGCCAGAATAACTACTTGTCAAGGTTCAAAAGGAAACATGACATGTCGAATTCAGTTCCATGTGACTGACTCAGTGTGTTTGCATATGTGTCCTCCCTCTCTGCTCCCAGCTGTTAAGAGGTCAGTGTTGATCAGAGGCTGTCCAGGCCTTTCAGAGCCACTGAACCACCAGCAGCACAATGATGATGTTACTGACTCTACTGCTGACCATCCTGGAGCTCCTGGTTCAGGGTGAGACTCTCTAATCAGAACTTTGGCTTAAGATGTAACCATGTTCCCCAGGATACATATCAACCAGCTTTGGTTTGGATGGTGATGTAATGTCTTTAAGCTCAAATTTTCTCCAAGAAAATGTATTTTTATTTTGTGTTTCTAGGATCATCAGGTCAAGTCACTATAATCCAGACTCCACGATCTCAGTCTGTTGTTCCAGGACAGACAGTCTCTATTAAATGTAAAGTTAATCCAAGTACAGGTTACTGCTTCCAATGGTACCTTCAGAAACCAGGAGATGCTCCTAAACTCCTTATAAAATGTGGAAGCAGCCGTCAGTCTGGAGTCCCTGATCGTTTCAGTGGAAGTGGTTCTGGTTCTGACTACACTCTGACCATCAATGGAGTTCAGGCTGACGATGCTGGAGTTTACTACTGTCAGAGTGCTCATAGCATCAACAGTCAGTACGTGTTCACACAGTGAAAAACAGTCGTACAAAAACCTCCCTCAGTCAGACTGAACAGAAACTCCAGCTGAATGTCACAGCAGACTCTGACACAGATCACTAAACACACACAGAGTAACAATAATTTGATCTAAATATCTTTCCTCAAAATATATATTAACATCTATAGAGCACACATAAATGGAAGTAAACATCGTTGACAACTCGATGCAGATTTATCTCTCCTGCCTGAACAGATTCTTTGAACAGTAAAACTATTGTTTAAAGCCTCTAGTGCTGGGTCAGACAAAATAAGGCTTTAAGAGAATAAAATAAAAAACTTTAATTCAGCCAAATATTGAATCTAAAAACAACTTAATTAGAACATAAAGCTGATCAAACCCTCTAGCTGCTCATTAATTAAACTAAAAATAGATTAATTGACTCTAAATGGTTTCAGAGGCAGTAGATCAAACTCTGAACACCACTGAAGTTCAAGCTGAAGATTATGTCAGAGCAGATAGTTTAAACAACAATAGAAAAAAATCAATAAACTAACTGGAATGAATGGAAACATAATTGATAATGCTAACAGAAACCAAACACATGACAATGTGACATTTCTTTTACTGTTTTATTCACAAAGACATCGTTTGAAACCTATTTTGATTAGATATCACATTATGTTTAAAAACTATCTTACTTTAGAAAAAATATATATGTATTTTCAACCTGTTTTTTTTAAAGGATCAAATTTTTGAAACAATATAAATGTTGGGAACTGCAGGCTTGTCACCTTTCTCCACCAGAGGGAGCCTTTCTCCTGAGGGCGTGAGCTGACTTCTGCACACCTGTTTTCCATCTGCTCGTCTGGAGGCCTTCTTAAGGAGGAGACACTTCCCTGCCAGAGTGTTTGCCAGTAATGGTACCAGCAAACCTGAGCCAGCTAATTCTGATCTGTTTTCCTGATTTTTTGAGAACCTCTCTGACTCTGTGTTCTTCTGCCTCTCAGAACCTAACATATCTGGTTATCTGTCAACTCCTGGAGAAAACTCTCTCTGCCTGGAACCTGCCTGTCTGCCCTCAGCCCTCAGCCTGCCGATCAGCCTCTGGACCCTCAAGGTCCCCCCCCCCCTGCTGGTCAGAATACCCCCTGAACAGGTATTAACCCAAACATCCGTTAAACAGCAGGTTTCCTGGATCCACTCTAACCAATCGGTCCTCCCCTAGTTGCTTCCCTCCCGTGACCAGCCTGACGAACCAAGACCCCGTTCACATTTCTCTGTAAACATTGTCAATAAACCTTTTGACCTTTTTCCCTGTCTCTGAGTGTTTCTGCATGTGGGTTAGAAGATTAGACCCCAATATGACAATAAAAGTCTTTCCAATACTAACTACCTCTGACACAGATAAAGATGAATAATCTGTGGTCATTAATCTATATATTGTTGAACGTGCGCTGAGTATCTCAGTGAATTCGCTTTCAATTAAGATGACAAAAAAATGAGGCACAGTTTTGACACAAGAAATTTGTTCAAAAAATCACTTTGACTGATTTTATGACATCTTTACTAAACAGGCTTTCGGTTAATTTTTATCTTAAAATTCATCAGATTTACCATCTTACAAAGTTAAACATATTTTACAAATATTGTTTTATAGCATCTTGTATTTTGTTTTCATTGTTTAAATATTTAGAAGCTGCAGTAAAGATGTGGAATATTTCTGAAAAAAAAACTGAGCAACATTTTTTCTTTATTTGAGATATACAAAGTGGTCTTCTAATTTACAGGAAAAACATTTAATTTATTTACAAAGTAAAATATTTGAAGAGGAAACTATAATGTGAAAAAAAAAGTTTAAACCATTTTCCGACCTTTTTGTTGACGTTTAGTTTCAATCCTAACGGAACTTTATGGCATAGATAAGAGGAATCATCTCTAAGTTCTCATATGACCAAAACCAGATGTTTCACGTTAAACCATGTTGAACTAATTTGGGGAAAATTGTGAGAAAATGTCTTGTCATGAACACAAAATGGTGATTTGTTGCTAATTGATCTTTATTGACTCCACATAGAACAGATGTGATGGTTTATGT
>NW_015150565.1:662275-663558 GCF_000732505.1 Cyprinodon variegatus
AGTGTAGTCCTGTCTCTCTGACTGTGACTGGCTGGATGTGCTCTCTTTCATCCGCTGACATGAGAGGTGGCTCGGAGCTCGTCTGCCTGGCTGAGAGTTTCCAGAACAGGGCCAGCTGTGGAGATGGTTGATAGTTGCCTTTTTGTATCTCTGCTTCTGTCTCCTCGAACCCCAGTCGGCCTGAACAGATGGCTGCTCATACTGAGCCTAGTTCTGATGGAGTTGGGCTGATGCAGTCAGCTGGTTTTACTTAGATATAAAGCTTTTAATCAATGATCTGGTCGATCTGAATTGTCTCTGTAAAGTGTTTGAGATGACATGTGCTGTGAATTGGCACTATAGAAATAAACTGCATTGAACTGAATTTGTTGTATTGCAATTACAGTATAATTCTGTTAAAAGTGATTATAGACTATTAGCAAATAAACACATAAATAAAAACACCTTTTATTGTACATGTTTATTTCACTTACACCCGCCCAATACAAAAGCTATGTTTGCTTCAAGGAAAGATGGATGACAAGGCTTTACTTACCTTCAGGTTGTGTGATTTTTCCATCGTTTGCAGATTACTTTCCTGTAACCTCATGTTCACAATTACTGTAAACTGTTACACATTATTGTAAGTCAATTATCATCCAGAAAATATGTAACAGATATTTTCATCTGGGAAGTTTTGACAGTCTGTAGAGGTCATCGGGGCTGGATGTTGGATTCACTCCTACTATTTCTCTGGAAAGCTCTATAGTTGTTTTAAGTGGTTTAGATGAGTTGATAGTGAACCAGAAGTAGAGTCACGGTGCAAGAGAAGTGCAGTTTCGTGGTAGTTGACAGATACTTTCATACTTGCATTGAGGACTGTTGCCCAACGTGTCTACAGTGTGTCCTTGAAAAGAACCCACCAATAAATAACAATAAGAAAAAGGCCACAAACAAATTTATGTTATCTGTGACACCCGTCCCTTTTCACCCTAATCAGTTCCTCAGCCAGCGGTACAGCAGGGAGCGCATATCCAAGCTATCACTAACAATAAAAACTCACAGTTGAAGTCCACAGTTAACACAGTTTCAGTCCAGCTCTAACAGTAGAAAAAAAAAAACATTAACATAATTACATGGGAACATATCAGTTTAGAGACTTTTTTGGTAACAGTGAACATTCAGGTAGCTAGCACAAATCTCACAGGATTGACAGGGAAACATGATGACATGTAGAGTTCAGCTCCATGTGACTCAGTGTGTTTGCATATGTGTCCTCCCTCTCTGCTCCCAGCTGTTAAGAG
>NW_015150565.1:665636-666748 GCF_000732505.1 Cyprinodon variegatus
CTGTCCAGGCCTTTCAGAGCCACTGAACCACCAGCAGCACAATGATGATGTTACTGACTCTACTGCTGACCATCCTGGAGCTCCTGGTTCAGGGTCAAATGCTCTGCTAAAAACATCAACTCAGGATTAAACACTATAATGATCCATCATTTGAAAAATATTTATTACATTCTTCAAGAACAGATCATCTTTTGGCACTATTCTTCTTTTATTTATCAAAAGTGATGTTTCTAAGGTTTTTTATTCCTTTATTTTTTTTCCAGGTTCATCAGGCGACATCATCTTGACTCAGAGTCCAGGAGCTCAGTCTGTTGTTTTAGGGCAGACTGTCTCCATCAGCTGTAAAACCAGCTGCAATCTTGCCAGCGACCTCAGCTGGTACCTCCAGAAGGATGGAGAGTCTCCTAAACTTTTAATCTATAGAGCTTTATCTCGTCAGTCTGGAATTCCAGGTCGTTTTAGTGGAAGCGGATCTGGAACTGCTTACACTTTAACAATCAGTGGAGTTCAGGCTGAAGATGGAGGAGTTTATTACTGTCAGCAGCATTACAGCTTCCCCCTCACACAGTGAAACAGCGTCGTACAAAAACCTCCCAGCCAAAGAGGAACTGATCTGAATCAGTAACAGTTTTAATACAATGAAAAATATTTTTCAAAGTTCTTTTTTTATATTACACTCTAAAAAACTTTTTCTAAAATAATGATGTTAAAGTTATTATAAAAGTAAAGAAGTATATTTTAATTAATTGAGAAAAGAAAAAAGATGATTAAAAAGTTTAGTATACATTTTTAAATGTTTGATTTCTCCAAGTTTAAAAAAAGTTTTTTACTAGTGGATCAAACTCTGGTTCAAGCTGACTGTTAGTAGAGTTCAGGTTGAATTCTGATATTTTTCACTTCAGACGATTAAACTGTGAATGTCTTTATAAACTGAGAAGGTGTCAGAAACCTCACCTACTTTAACCTGAAGGCAGCAGATGAAACAGACACATCCTGATGAAAAACTTTACATGCCTGCAAACACATGCACTTCAAAACATTTATGAACAATAAACAGCTAACACAGAAATAAATGTAGTTTCACACCCTAACATTGCACTATTTTTTTCTAG
>NW_015150565.1:668842-676402 GCF_000732505.1 Cyprinodon variegatus
CTGTCCAGGCCTTTCAGAGCCACTGAACCACCAGCAGCACAATGATGATGTTACTGACTCTACTGCTGACCATCCTGGAGCTCCTGGTTCAGGGTCAGACTCTCTGCTGAAAACATAATTTCATCAACATTTTTAAGGCTTTTATTACATTCTACATTCTTCAAGAACAGATCATCTTTTTGCACTACTGTTATTGTCTTTGTCCAAGAGTGATGTTTCTAAGTTTTTTATTCCTTTAATTTATTTTCCAGGTTCATCAGGCGACATCAATCTGGGCCAGACTCCAGTATCTCAGTCTGTTGTTTTAGGACAGACTGTCTCCATCAGCTGTAAAACCAGCTCCAGTGTTGGCGGCTGCCTCAACTGGTACCTCCAGAAGGATGGAGATTCTCCTAAACTTTTAATCTATAGTGCTTCATCTCGTCAGTCTGGAATTCCAGGTCGTTTTAGTGGAAGTGGATCTGGAACTGCTTTCACTTTAACAATCAGTGGAGTTCAGGCTGAAGATGGAGGAGTTTATTACTGTCAGCAGTGTAACAGCTTCCCGTTCACACAGTGAAACAACGTCGTACAAAAACCTCCCAGGCAAAGAGGAACTGAACTGAATCAGTAACAGTATGAGTTTTTTTCTGAACATTTCACTCTATAACACTTATTCTAAACGACTATGTTAAAAATTATCATAAAAATAAATAAAAAATATTATATAAATATTAAATATACATAAATATATTTCAATTAATTGAAAAAATAAAACAGGTAATCAAAAAGTTCAGTATGAATCAAATGATGAATGAAAGTTAAAGAAACACTATGATTTTCTAAATAATTTTATGAATCTAAAACCTTTAATAAAAGCAAATATTAAAAATGTATCGTGATTGATTTATAAGTTCGAACCCTAGTAGCAAAGGATTTTTTTTTAACTATTCACAAAGAAGAGTAGAATCATATGCTAAAACCAATCATTTTTAACAGGTAAAGTCTAAATTTCTTTCTTTACGGTTATTTGTCATAATATTTAGTTAACACTGTGGAAGTCCGTCTGGAACTGATTTTGCTCTGACCATCAGCAGAGTTCAGGATGAAGATGCAGAGTTTATCACTGTCAGCAGGATTGGAACTCACAGTTCACACAGTGATACAACATTACAATCAAAATTTGACATTTCAAGTCATTTTGAAAGGATTTTTCATCAATAGTTTCTTACCTCAATGTCAACCTGCAGGATTACAGCACAGAGGTCTGAAAATTACGATCCCATATGTTGGCATTGCATTTAGTGTGATTTCAGTTTAATTAATGTTCTGCAAAAATACCTTACAGCGTTTTCATGAACTGGATTTCTAATGGATTTTTTACTGTTTACTGAGGTGTTTGGTATTTCTGTGTCTGGCTCATAGGAACCAAAGCAGAACATTGTTTCACGTTATCTGGAAAAAAAAGGCAAACTTTAAATTATGATCACTGTTTGGTTTTTCACATATTCTAACAACATACTTAAAAATTCAGCGTTATATATTTGCTCAGACTGAGCCAAAAGTATGATTATTATTTTTTTATATATAAAAAAAATAAAACACACACAATTTATAAAGAAATACAAAAAAATCTTAAGATGAAATAGTTTGAAAGAAAACCTGCAATGATCTTTCTTCCATATGTGATTTTTAGACAGGACCGACAGATTAATGATATTTATTCCTACATGTATTTAATTACTGAGCATTAGTTGCTGTAATTCTGTACAATAATCCAGCTCTGCAAAAAATGCAGCACCTAGTCAGTGACAGACTTTTACAGGTTTATTAAAAACTCAAAAATTTTACTTTGATTGTTAATGTTAGTTAAGCTTCTGTTTTTCCTTATCTTTCTGTTTTTTTTTTTGGCATTCTCAGCTTCATTTCTACAATATATTTAATGTCTTACTGAGGTGTTTCAGCTAATAGTTATGTGTTTAGCTATGTGTCTTCTATTACAGGACAATTTAAACATTGTTTAGTTTTATTTATTTATCTGTGATATTTATCTTGAAAGGTGCTAAATAATAAATAGTCTTACTAATTAAAAAGATTGACTGAAATCCTCTTGTAGTTTGGTGAATGTTCATTATTTTTCTAAGAATTACATTTGAACGCATTATTGGATATAAATTGCACTTTATGATCAAAATACTTCATTGATAAAACATTTGAAAAGTTAGACAGAAAGCTAATGTATCAGCCTGACTAGATGTTTTGTGTTTCTGATTTGGTCTTTATTCATTAAGGTAGCAATTAACATTATTAACCCACATTTATGGCTGATGTAGTTTCATTAAATCCAAAAAGAATACAGGAACAATAATTGGTATTTATTTTAATAAGTTTGGCTTCTGAACAAGTTTTAAGACTCAAACTAAAACACACCCTAACAAAAATAATGCAACCACTTTTGGCTTTTACTTAGTCATATTTAGTTACTTTAACACAATTGTTCTATTTCCTATGTGTTAAAGTAACTAAATATGATTAAATAAATGCCAAAATTGGTTGCATAATTTTTTAGTACATTAATGAATATCATTTGCACCTTATCATAAAAAAACTTCAGTGATAAAAAACTATGAAAAGTTACACATAAAGCTAATGTATCTGCTTGACTGGCTATTTGTGTCTCTTCTTTAGTCTTTATTCATTAAGGTAGAAATTAACAACATTAACCAAAATTTATGGCTAATGTAGTTTAATTAAATTCAAAGACAATACAGGAACAATATCTGTTTTTTATTTTAATATGTTTGGCTCTTGAACAAGTAACAAAAAATGTCCAAATGAGATCCAAAAGGGTTTTTAAAGCAAGTGATGAGTAGCAGAATAAAACATCTTATATCAGCTCAGGACTGGGAACACTGGTCTCTCCTCAGTGTCTCAGTGACTGCAGACTGGGAGCCCTGGGTGGCCTCACAGGTCACAGAGCCCACCTTCCTCCACTGGTCTGCAGGGAGCCTCAGGGTGCTGCTCCAGCTGTAGAGGCCGTCCTTCTGCAGCACCCCTCGGCTCTTGTCCTCCTCCCAGGTGAAGCTGCTGCTGCTGCCGTCCACCTTCCAGGACAGACTCCAGTCTGAGGGGAAGCCCTTGTTGGCCAGACACATGAGGGTGACCTTCCCCTGCTGCAGCTCCACACTGGAGGGGGGCAGCACTGTCAGGGTGGGACGGGTGTCACCTAGGAGACACCAATCAGGTTAGAGAACATGACAAAGAAATCTGTCAGTTATACAGAAAAAAATCTAAGCATTTTATTGATCCAGCAGTGATCTTCTCTACCAGGATGTTCCTGCCAGATGTCTTTTTGTTCCAACAGTCACTTCTTCACTTAATGTTTCACTTCTCCTCGTGAATCACCTCATGCATATCAGCCTTATCATAACCTTACATATTTTATCCAGACTTTAAGGAAAAAACTTTAATATTTTTATTGACATTTTAATCATTTATTTCTCACTAGAATTTATTTTGAAAATGTATCCAATACATTTTACATGTACATTCTTTTTTGTTCAACGTCTATTAAAGGTTAATAAAAAATAAAGGCTCGGGTCAGAGAATTCAGATTATGTCACACAAGATGTTATATATCAGTAATTATGGACAAAAAAAAGCTTTTGAGAACTAAATTACAAATCTTGACTTTAATTCTAGTTAAATAGCATTGTATAGGTCAAGGGATTAGCCAATTTATGTTTTTTAAATCATAGAAAGAGAAACTGAAAAATATTTTAAACAGTATGATGTAATTTTTTATTTACTCCTTAAAACTCTGCAGACATATTTCAAAACTCCGTAGTGTTTTCTCCTCTGACCGTGTACCACAGTGATACAAAAACCGAATGAGCAGTTTTACAGAAACCTCTGACTGTTAGAGACGCAGCTCTACGACTTTACAGACTTAACTAAATCCAACATGTCTGGATTACACAATATAAAGAAAGATGCGCTGATAAATCCATGGTGGGACATTCATATTATATTTTGGTATTAGATTTGAAAATATATAATCATCTTAATATCTCCTATCAGTGTTTTGTTAATTAAGAAATTATTTACCAAAATTATTTCCACATTCTAACATTTATGAAATTAAATTAGAAAGAAAAAAATACCAAAGAAGAGAATAGTAAGAAACAGTTTTACTTACTTCCAACATCCAATCTGGTTCCTCCACCAAACGTGTACCACAGTGATACAAACTGATGAAGCCGTCGTACAAAAACCTCTGACTGTAAAAGACACGGCTCTCTGACTCTGAACATAAACAACTCTTTAAAAAAATGTGCTTGTACACATTTCTCACATAAAACCAAACCTGAGGACAAAACTAGAACCATATAAGAACTTAATTCATATTTTATTGTAGAGTTTTATTTTTATTTTTTTAAAATGAAACCAAATAAAAAAAGACAATGATTGTGCTTGGCCTAAGGCAGAGGTGAAAACAATTTAATTCTTGATGGTGCAACATAAAAAGATAATTTGCTGACTAAGTTTTGCTAAACCCTCCATGGATTCCTAAATATTAGATTTTTTGGGGGGGAATACAGGCAGATATAACCTAGATATAACAGCTAAATTATACCTCCTGTTGTATTTTAGAATTTTAGCATTTTTCTTCTCCATTTTGATTATAAATAAATAAATACTTTTAAAACAAATATTCAGTTCTGAGTAATAGGTGATGAGTAACTCAAAATAAAAATGTACATTCTTTATGTTCTAAATAATTTTCATATTTCCAGCATTTTTTAAATCTATTTCTTGAAACAATAAATCCCCTGTCACCATTTATTATCACCCTTTTCTGGCATTATGGTAATGAACTTCTGAATGAACTTAGCAGGGATTGTAATATTTATTAGCTATAACCAGGCCGAAGTAGAACCTACAGAACTTTTTGTTGAAAGAAATATATAGGCAGTTATTTTAACTCTTGATTAAAAAATGACCTAATTGTTTCTACATAACCTCTAAAACTGCCTAGTAATGCCACGATAATCCAAAACTTAATTAAAAAGTGAACTTAAATATTTAATATTCAAAGAAAATGGAGTACTTTTGTGACAATAAAAGATACACTTACATCCAAATTGGATGTAACAGTCTCACAAGATTGATAGAGAAACATGATGACATGTAGAGTTCAGCTCCATGTGACTGACTCAGTGTTTGCATATGTGTCCTCCCTCTCTGCTCTCAGCTGTTAAGAGGTCAGTGTTGATCAGAGGCTGTCCAGGCCTTTCAGAGCCACTGAACCACCAGCAGCACAATGATGATGTTACTGACTCTACTGCTGACCATCCTGGAGCTCCTGGTTCAGGGTGAGAATCTCTAATCAAAACTTTGGCTTAAGATGTAACCATGTTCCCCAGGATACATATCAACCAGCTTTGGTTTGGATGGTGATGTAATGTCTTTAAGCTCAAATTTTCTCCAAGAAAATGTATTTTTTTTTTGTGTTTCTAGGATCATCAGGTCAAGTTACTATAATCCAGACTCCAGGATCTCAGTCTGTTGTTCCAGGACAGACTGTCTCTATTAAATGTAAAGTTAATCCAAGTACAGGTAACTGCCTCAGCTGGTACCTTCAGAAACAAGGAGATGCTCCTAAACTCCTTATAGCATGTGGAAGCAGCCGTCAGTCTGGGGTCCCTGATCGTTTCAGTGGAACTAGGTCTGGTTCTGACTACACTCTGACCATCAATGGAGTTCAGGCTGAAGACGCTGCAGCTTATTACTGTCAGACTTATTACTACATCAACAGTCAGTACGTGTTCACACAGTGAAAAACAGTCGTACAAAAACCTCCCTCAGTCAGACTGAACAGAAACTCCAGCTGAATGTCACAGCAGACTCTGACACAGATCACTAAACACACACAGAGTAACAATTATTTGATCTAATTATCTTTACTCAAAAATATATTAACATGTATAGAGCACAAATAAATGGGAGAAAACATTGTTGACAACTCAATGCAGATTTATCTCTCCTGCCTGAACAGATTCTTTGAAGAATAAAACTATTGTTTAAGCCTCTAATTCTGGCTTTAGACAAAAGACAGCTTCAAGAGAATCAAATAAAAAACGTTAATTCAGCCAAATATTGAATCTAAAAACAACTTAATTAGAACATAAAGCTGATCAAACCCTCTAGCTGCTCATTAAATAAACTTAATATATTAATTATATATAACATATTATTTTCATTGACTCTTAATGGTTTCAGAGGCAGTAGACCAAACTCTGATACAGTAATTTTTAATTGAATGTAATAATGTTGACTCAAAAACCTTCATGTAAAGAGGCTTGGAAGGATGAAAAAAGTGTCCACCGCATCTATGGGAAAATATTTAACTAAAACTGCATCCAGAAAAAGCCCAGACTGGGATCCAAACACAGAATCTCTTTGATGCAACGCTTCCGCACTGACAACTGCACCACTGTGCAGCCCAGAGATTGACAATCTGAATAATCAATGCAACTCAATGCAGAAAGACCCCAGGCCAGTAATCGTATCTACAACCTTCTTGCTGCAAGGCAGAAATGCTACCCACTGCACCACAATGCAGCCCTGAAAACATTTTGGTGTTTAATAATTTGCTGCAGACTTTTAAAATAATCTAAAATGTTAATGTTTACATCTCAAAGTACATCTCTCAGATATAAACTCAGCATTTTGCTGGACAGTAATGATTGATTAACAATGTGGACTATAAATAAGATAAATAAAATAAATAAATAAATAATCATAATAAAAGAAAAAAAAAGAATCTTACCAAAATCCTGCTGTAAGACCTTTGATGTTTATGACATGATGTGACTTGCAGAGGTGGGTAGATTACCCAAAAATTGCACTCAAGTAAGAGTAGCACTACTTAACCATTTTTTACTCAAGTAAAAGTAAAGAAATATAGGAAAGAAATGCTACTTGGGTACTGAGCATCAAGTAAATGTTACTCAGTAAATGTAACTAATGACTACCACCTCTGCTAACTTGAAAATAGAAAATAGTTTTTCTACCAATATCTTAGTGATTACTACATCCCTTTATTATATGTTTGGTTAGAATCTTCATGGTGATGAGTGAAAGTTTGCCTCCATATTAAACAGAATCCAATAATAAAAGTTTCAGAAAAAGCAATAAATGAACAACGTTGTTTTCCCACATTTTTTCCCCTCTTATGGTAAAAATTAAATTCCTGCGGTTCATTGATATGCAGTGTTTACATTTTTTACCTTAAGAACTTAGAAATAGTATAATAAAATAAAAGTCAAGTCTATGATAGAATATAAACAGTAAAAAGCTTTTTGTCAACAAAAAGAAGATCATTTCACTGCATGGTGATGGATGTACAGACAGAAACCCGTCAGTTTTTCAGGAGGAAACATGATGACTCCATGTGACTGACTCTGTGTGTTTGCATATGTGTCCTCCCTCTCTGCTCCCAGCTGTTAAGAGGTCAGTGTTGATCAGAGGCTGTCCAGGCCTTTCAGAGCCACTGAACCACCAGCAGCACAATGATGA
>NW_015150565.1:677448-679084 GCF_000732505.1 Cyprinodon variegatus
CATAACCATACATATTTAACTCAGACTTTAAGGACAAAGTTTTAATATTTTTGTTGACATTTTTATCATTTATTTCTCACTAGAATTTATTTTGAAGATGTACCCAATACATTTTACATTTAGGTTATTTGTTTTTCATGTTCAGCGTCTATTAAAGGTTAATAAAAATAAAGGCTCAGGTCAGAGAGTACATATTATGTCACATTGGATGTTATATATCAGTAATTATGGACATAAAATAAGCTTTTGAGAACTAAATTACAAATCTTGACTTTGATTCTAATTAAATTGCATTGTATAGATCAAGGTATTAGCCAATGCATGTTTTTCAAATCACAGAAAGAGAAACTGAAAAACATTTTAAACAATACAATATCATTTTTTATTTATCCCTTAAAACTCTGCAGACTTATTTCCAAACTCCGTGGTGTTTTCACCACTGACCGTGTACCACAGTGATACAAAAACTGAATGAGCCGTTTTACAGAAACCTCTGACTGTTGGAGACGCAGCTCTACGACTTTACAGACTTAACTAAATCCAACATGTCTGGATTACACAATATAAACAAAGATGCACTGATAAATCCATGGTGGGACATTCATATTATATTTTGGTTTTAGATTTTAAAATACATAATCGCCTTAGTGTCTCCTATCAGTGTTTTATTGATTAAGAAATTGTTTACCAAAATTATTTCCACATTCAAACAATGATGAAATTAAATTGAAAAGAAAAAAAATTACCAAAGAAGAGAATAGTAAGAAACAGTTTTACTTACTTCCAAACTCCAATCTGGTTCCTCCACCAAACGTGTACCACAGTGATACAAACTGATGGAGCCGTCGTACAAAAACCTCTGACTGTTAAAGACACGGCTCTCTGACTCTGAACATAAACAACTCTTTAAAAAAATGTGCTTGTACACATTTCTCACATAAAACCAAACCTGGGGACAAAACTAGAGCCGTATTAGAACTTAATTCATATTTTATTGTAGGGTTTTATTTTTATTTCTTTTTAAATGAAACCAAATAAAAAAAAAAGACAATGATTATGCCCTCTTGGCCTAAGGCAGAGGGAAAAACAATTTAATTCTTGATGGTGCAACATAAAAGATAAAGGTTAAACTTAATCGGTGATAAAATGTTGTTACTCAAGTCCAGCTTGTCTTTCACCAGTTTTTTTACTGGGATGACCGTCTGTAGAGGTCATCGGGGCTGGATGTTGGATTTACTCCTACTATTCCACTGGAAAGCTCTATAGTTGCTTTTAATTGGTTTAGATGAGTTGATAGTGACCCAGAAGTAGATTTATGGCAGTAGAAATGAGCGGTTTCATTGTAGTTGGCAGAATCTTTCATACTTGCATTCAGGACTGTTGCCCAACGTGTCTACAGTATGTCCTTTTAAAGAACTCGCCAATAAATAACAATAAGAAAAAGAAAATTTATGTTCTTTGTGACACCCGTCCCTTTTCACCCTAATCAGTTGCTCAGCCAATGGTACAGCAGGGAGCGCAATCCAAGCTATCACTAACAATAAAAACTCACAGTTGAAGTCCACAGTTAACACTGTTTCGGTCCAGCTCTAACAGTAGAGAAAAAAAAAAACATTAACATAATTACATGGCAACA
>NW_015150565.1:679791-696001 GCF_000732505.1 Cyprinodon variegatus
TACCACAGCCCGTCAGTCTGGAGTCCCAGAAAGGTTTCGAGCAACAGCATCAGAACAGACTGACTTCACATTGATAATCAGTGGAGTTCAGGCTGAGGATGGAGGAGTTTACTATTGTCAGCAGCATAACAGATTCCCATTCACACAGTGATACAAGGTCGTACAAAAACCTCCCAGCAGAAGAGGAACTGATCTGAGTCAACAGACAAACTATCATTCCTTGTTAACAGCTGTAGATGCTGAAGTTATTCTAGGTTTAGGCTTAACAAGCTCAAGGTAATTAATTAATTTAAAATTTGAAATTAAATATTCCAATAGCAGCCTTCACATACCTGTTTTAGCATCAACTCGTAAAACTCTAATCAGAAAGTAGAAAACAAAGATCTGCTTCAGGACCTTCTGATAATAATGAGAAAAGATGTTAATTTATTTATAAATAAAATATAAATACTCAGAAGAAATCGTACTAAAAATTGTTTGATGCTGTTTTATTATTTAATGTCTTCAAATCTGAAATAGTTTTTCAGGTGAACTAAAACAGTAACAATGATAATTTTCAGGAAAATTATCATTAAATTCAGGAAGATAATCCACTGGAAAAAGTCTGATAGTAGAAAACACACTAAAACTTGATAAAGATAAATTAGTAACATAAATGGACTGGATCACCTGAGTTACTGTCATTTCTATTCAAGATAAAATAGATTCAGAATTTTGTTTTAACTAAGTTGGTTATAAATGTTTATAATGAATTATTCATGATTTAATTAAAAGGATGTTTGTTTATATTTGAGAAAAAAATAATAAATAAACACCACAGTTTAAATAAACCATCAATTAATGGTCTATATAAGTACAGAACATTTCCCATCAGTCTCCTTCTCATGTGGTTCTGAATGTGGAACAGAAGGCTTCCTAAAACCAGGTCAATGAAATGGATCAATCTTAGAAACCTGATATACCAGCCTGACCAGATGATCCTGCATCTTTTTATTCAGGTAATAAGGGACTAGAAATTCATTTGTCATTTGTATAAATTTGAAGGAAAAAAGTTATAATTTCACGTTTGTTTCTCAAAAGAAATTGAGCCTCTGAGCAATAAACAGAGATGTTGAACATTTCCTAAATGAATCCTACTTTTGTGATTCTATATGATGGTCAGAAACCTTCCTGTTAAAAAGAACCAATCTTCATAAAAACATGATACATCAGCCTGACCAGATGTTTCTGTACCTCTTTATTCATTGGAAATCTTTTCATCATAACAATTTGGAATAAAAAATATACATTTATGAATAAAATCTGAAATAAATCAAAGGAAGGTTTCGAGTAATTATGTATATTTTATTGTCTTTCAAAAGAATTTGAGCTTCTAAGTCAGTAAATTCTGAAGATGAACAGACAGATCCAACAAACAATTTTTAAATCAGAATTAAGATCAGAAAAATTATGAATCAGCTCAGGACTGGGAGAACTGGTCTCTCCTCAGTGTCACAGAGCCCACCTTCCTCCACTGGTCTGCAGGGAGCCTCAGGGTGCTGCTCCAGCTGTAGAGGCTGTCCTTCTGCAGCAAAAAAAATAAAAAAATAGCTGGAATAAAGCATGTACTCACAATTTAAATAAATAAAAGAAACAAATTACAAATAAAAAATATTTTTTATCATTGTTACAACTTAACATCTAAAAAAATATATAGACTGTAATTTATCAGAATCAGAATCAGAATCAAGTTTATTGGCAAGTAGGTTTGCACTTACAAGGAATTTGACTTGGTGTTGTTGGTGTAGACAAAAAACAAAATAAGATAGAATATATATATGAACACAGAAGCTATATACACACAGTAGACTGCGTTAATGTAACGCAGAAATCCTGAATGGGGGAGAGAAACATTGTCCAGTGTCACGGGCGGCTCTTGGCCTTGTTGATAAGGCTGGTAGCAGATGGGAAAAAACTGCTTTTGTGAGGGGAGGTTCTGGTCCTGATGGACCGCAGCCTCCTGCCAGAGGGAGGTAACTGAAATAATCTGTGACTGGGGTGCGAGGGATCAGCCACAATCTTCCCTGCACACCTCAGAGTCCTGGAGGCGTGCAGCTCCTGAAGAGATGGGAGGTTGCAGCCAATCACCTTCTCTGCAGACCGGATGAAACGCTGCAGTCTGCTCTTGTCCTTAGCGGTGGCACCAGCGTACCAGATGGTGATGGAGGAAGTTAGGATGGACTCAATGATGGAGGAGTAGAACTGCACCATCATTGTCCTGGGCAGGTTGAATTTCTTCAGCTGCCGCAGGAAGTACATCCTCTGCTGGGCTTTTTTGGTGAGGGAGTCGATGTTCAGCTCCCACTTTAGGTCCTCGGAAATGATAGTTCCCAGGAAGTGGAAAGACTCCACAGTGTCAATGGTGGAGTCACAGAGGGTGATGGGGGTAGCTGGGGCTGCACTCTTTCTGAAGTCCACAACCAACTCCACTGTTTTTAGAGCGTTGAGCTCCAGGTTGTTCTCCCTGCACCAGGTCACCAGATGGTCAGCCTCCCACCTGTAGGCGGACTCGTCACCATCGGAGATCAGTCCGATGAGAGTGGTGTCGTCCGCGAACTTCAGGAGCTTGACAGACTGATGACTGTAGGTGCAGCTGTTGGTGTAGAAGAGCAGAGGAGAAAGAACACAGCCCTGGGGGGAACCAGTGCTGATGAGCTGTGAGTCAGTGTTCCCAGCTTTATGTGCTGCTTCCTGTCCGACAGGAAGTCTGTGATCCACCTGCAGGTGGAGTCAGGCACATTCAGCTGGGAGAGCTTCTCCTGTAGCAGAGCTGGGATGATTGTGTAGGCCGAGCTGAAGTCCACAAACAGGATCCTGGCGTAGGTTCCTGCGGAGTCCAGGTGCTGGAGAATGTGTTGAAGGGCCAGGTTGACTGCGTCATCTACAGACCTGTCTGCTCTGTAGGCAAACTGGAAGGGGTCCAGGAGGGGGTCCGTGATTTCTTTCAGGTGTGACAGCACAAGGCGCTCAAAGACTTCATGACCACAGAGGTCAGGGCGACGGATCTAAAGTCATTAAGTCCTGTGGTCCTTGGCTTCTTGGGGACAGGGATGATGGTGGAGGATTTAAAACAGGCTGGCACGTGACATGTCACCAGTGAGGTGTTAAAAATGTCTGAACACTGGAGACAGCTGGTCAGCACAGAGCCTCAAAGTGGATGGAGAGACAGAATCTGGTCCAGCAGCTTTCCGGGGGTTCTGTTTTTTGAAGAATTTGTTTACATCTCTCTCTTTTATGGAAAGAGTTGTCACTGAGGAGGAGGAGGAGGAGGTAGAGGTGATCTGTTGGGTGGTGTTGTGGGGGGTGGATGCATGACTGTCCCTTTGTCTGTCAAAATGCCAGTAGAAGTTGTTCAGGTCGTTGGCTAACTGTTGGTCGTTCATGGAGTGGGGGGCTTTACATGTAGGTGTCATGTTGGTCTTATGGGATCTAACCCACATGCAGAACACTCAGAGGCTGGGAAAAAGTTCACAATGTTTATTGAAACAATCACAATAAAATTACTACTGATTCTGGGGAAAATCGGGTCCGGGTCAGTTCACGACTGGTTTTACTGCAGAGAGGGACAGATTGGTTAGCAGACTTCCAGGTAATCTTGCGGGTTGTGTGAGTGCAGGTCTATACCTGTTCAGAGTTTGAGCAGAGCGGCAGATGGGGGGAACCGGGAGGGTCCAGAGGCTGTTGGCTGGAAGAGGGTTAGGCAGAGGCAGGGTTTGGCTTGTGATCTTACTGATCTGGATCTAAGCTTCTCTCTCAGCTTCTTTTGAGAGTGGGCAGGCAGGTATCTGACAGATTTGGTTTTCCAGGGTTCTTCAGAGAACAGTTGGTTTCAACTGAGAAACTCTTCCAGGGTTCAGGTTTCAGGCTGGTTCTTCCTGAGAAGCAGAGAGGACAAAAACAGGTTAGGTTCAAGTCAGGTAATCGGGGAGTCAGAGATTCAGACAGGCAGGTTGGCTCAGGCTTGCTAACCATAACTGGCAAAACACTCTGGCACTGGAGTGTTGCTCTGCCTCTCCTTAAAAGCTGGTCTCCTGATGAGCGAACGAGCCGCAGGTGTGGTAGTCAGCTTCAGCTCCAGGAGACCTAGAACGCCCTCTGCTGGAGAAAGGTGGACAGACCTTCAGATCCCAACAGTAGGCTTGTAATTTGTTATCTGCCTAAGCCCTTTCCAGACAGAAGCAGAGTCATTGTCAGAAAAATGGTTTTGCAGCTTCTCAGAATACAGTCCTTTAGCCTCTTTCACCGACTTGCTAAACTTGTATTTTGCATCTTTGAATCTGCATTTATCTCCGCTCCTGAAGGCCTCTTCCTTTTCCAGCCTTAGTCTTCTGAGTTAGCCAGTGAACCAGGGTTTGTCATTATTGTAACCCACCCTGGTTCATGATGGAACACAGCAGTCCTCACAGAAGCTGATGTATGATGTCACAGCCTCTGTGAACTCATCTAGACTGTTGTTAGCAGCCCTGAAGACGTCCCAGTCAGTAGAACCCAAACACACCTGAAGATCCTCCACAGCCTCACTGGTCCAATTCTTTCTGTCTGTTAGCAGGAATCAGGTGGACCATGACGTGGTCGGATTGGCCCAGTGCAGCACAGGGGACATTGTGATAAGCATTCCTGATGGTGGTGTAACAGTGATCCAGAATGTTATCCTCTTTGGTCGGGCATTTAATAAACTGTCTGTATTTAGGGAGATCATGACTGAGGTTACCTTTATTAAAGTCACCAAGGACAATAACTAAGGAGTCCGGGTTGCTCCGCTCCACACTCAGTATCTGGTCTGCGAGCGTGCGCTGTGCGTCCTGCACGTTTGCATGCGGCGCGATGTAGACACCGACCAGAATGAATGAGGCGAACTCGCGGGGTGAATAAAAGGCTTACAGTTTATGATGAAATATTCCAGGTCTGTTGAACAGTGCTGCTGGATCACTGCCACATCATTGCACCAGCCGCTGTTGATGTAAAAACAGATCCCTCCACCTTTCACTTTTTGGCGGACAGCTGTGCGTGGCTGTCCGCTCTGTGGAGTTGGAAGCCTGCCAGCTGCAGCGCAGAGTCTGGGATTAATCCACACGGCCATGTTTCTGTGAAGCACAAAACAGCAGATGAGGAGAAGTCCCTGTTATATCCCAGCATCAGTTGAAGTTAGTGCAGTTTGTTGGGCAGGGAACATACGTTGGACAGGATCATGCCCGGTAGCGCTGAGCGGAGACCGCGCTTGCGGTGCCGCACGAGCGCCCCAGCGTGTTTTCCTCTTAAATACTAAACAAACTTTATTTACATTTTACTCTTCTGATAATACTGCACTTCTAATATATGTGAAGTTTATATTTTATAAAGATGTTATGAATAAAAATAAGGCGTGTCTGATATTAACTTTCAAGAATAAAGGCAAACAACCTTTAACCAAAGTATCACAAGTTGTCAAAAGACACAGAAGACACTAAATGTTTTCAACCAATTCCTACTAACTGATAAGACAAACAAAATATCATCACGGATCCTATTTCCAATTACAGCAGGTCAGAACATTTCCATAGAGCCACTTTGCATCACCAGCTCCATGCTCCAGTGATCTGGGAGAGTTTATAGCCTTAGAGTTGAACACTGGAGGACTAACAGCTGTCCTTCAAGACAACACAAGACACAGAAAACATGACTTTGATCAGCTTCATCATCTGGACTCTCATCTGCTTTACTCAGGGTGAGGAAAATAATTTTCTTGTCTAATGGAAATCATTTGGTGTTTAGCATGATCATCTAATCTCCAGTGTTTCTTTTTTCTCCTCAGGGTCTGATGGACAAAATGTTGTTGTGGCTCATCCAGCAGCCAAATCAGTGCAGCTTGGTCAGACTGTTACTATTGACTGTAAGGTCAACAGACAAGTTGCTCACTACTCAGGCTCACAGTACTTCCCTGCCTGGTACCACCAAAAAACAGGAGAAGCTCCTAAAGCTCTGGTCCATGTAACATCTTCAAAGATTATCAGGAATCTCCTCCAGATTCACTGGAAGTGGAGCAGGAAATGGAATAGACTTTACTCTGACCATCAGTGGAGTCCAGGCTGAAGATGCTGGGGTTTATTACTGTCAGAGTTATCATAACATCAACAGTCAGCTTCTGTTCACACAGTGAAAACTCATCGTACAAAAACCCCTCAGTCTGACTGAACAGTAACCGAACTTTGTTCTGCAACTGGGATCTACTGGAGAGACTGATACAGTTCACTGAACACATTAAACACACAGCATTATATTCCATTAAGCCTTATTAAGACAAAATGTTATTTTTAAGATTCAAAGTTAATAAACGACTAAACTATTGAATCTGAAAATATATAGATACATTCCAACCATTCCACTGATAACAACTGCATGAGCTAAAACATCAGTAATGAAAGCAAAACAAGGATGCAGGAGTTTATTACTGTCAGCAGGGTTACGACTACCCGTTCACACAGTGATAGAAAGCCGTACAAAAACCTTCTCAGTTGCACAGGAACTGATCTGACTCAGCAAAAATGAAACAATTTTTTCTACATTTTTACCCATTTTCTTTCATAACTGAGTACTAATAACATAATTCTGCTTGACATTTAAATATCAAACCTATGCTTTAAAAGCTGCTCAGAGATCAGAGATGATCAGCAGCTCTTCAGGCCCTTTTAGATTTATTTCTGAATTCCATGAACATTAAACAAAGCCAAAGACGACTTAATTTATGAACCTGATCAGTTAAAAGCTTGATTAATGACATTAAAAAAACAGATATTTCTAAATTTCAGCTAATTTCCTGCTGCAGATCCTCAATGGAGGGGGGCAGCACTGTCAGGGTGGGACAGGTGTCACCTAGGAGACACCAATCAGGTTAGAGAACAGGAACCAGAGAGCTGTTAATTAGAAGCAGAAACAGGAACATCTTTACTCAGATATTTGTTCATCTTTACTCAGAAAATTGTTTCACTTCCATTAAAGGAACCTTTATGCATATCAGAAGACAGAGCCCTGATGTGACCTAAAAAAGAAAAAGAGTATTCAAACTGAACTATAACCTGAGATGTATCTCTAACAAAATATTAGACATAATTCTATATTTCATTTCATCTCTAACTTATTTTACACTCATACAATAAGTAAATAACATTAACCATCATTCACGTCATTTTTACTGTTAAAATAATAATCTTTTACATATATATTAAAATGTGACAACCATTTTGGTTATTTCAGATAATCATTGATTAGCTAAGGTGTTTTTTTCTTTAAACATTGTCCAAAGTAAAAAAAAAAACGAAAACAAAGTAGAATTTAACAATATGTTAAGTTTTGAATATCAATTTACTTAGTCACTGTCTCAGAAAATAATTCTGGCTTTTTTTTGTTACTGTTTCACATTTCTGCCTCACAGATTTTTATTGTTAACCAAAAGGAAGTCATAAAAGCCTTTTCTTTTGAATTCTGAATCTCTTTAAGTTTCAATGTTTAACATCAGTCAGATTCCTGCTCATTTATGTTATGATGAACATTAAATATTCAGAAACCTACGTCCAGCATCCAGTCTGGTTTCTCCACCACAGCGATACCAACTGATTGAATCGTCATAGAAAACCCTCTGACTGTAGAGAGACACAGCTCTCTGACTCTGAGCACAACAAACTCTACATGAAGAGTCTTAGAAAACGTAAAAACAGTTAGTCCGCCACATTTTGTTTATTATATTTCTCCTATATTTTATAAGAGAATAAGCACATCTCTGATTAAACTGAATCCTGCTGCAAGGAACTACCAAATAAAACACACATTTTTGTAAAAAAAAAAAAAAAAAAAAGGAAATTAATTTTGGAGAAAACATATTTATAATCACTTTATTACACAAAAAAAGAAAAAAATACTATAAAGAATTATTACATAAGTTTCGAGACAGAGGAAGATGGCCTTCACATCCAGCACCTCCCTAAATGAGAGGGGCAGCAGCACCAGGTGTGGAGAACGGGACCCACATGACGAAGGTAAATAGTGTCAATAAACTTTGGTAAACATTTCAGTCTGAAAAATATGTTGAATAAAATCAAAATATTGGCTTAATATTGATGATGTCACACTGACAAAGCAGTATTCAGATTCGAGTTTGTTTTGGTCATGCTCTCCTCTTCTCTGCAGGGGGTGACTAGCAGATGTAGCTTCATGGCTGCATCTTATCTACTCCAATTACTGAGGTCTTTTCGAGGTGCTGGAACCAGGACAGACAAGTCAGATGGTTAACAGCTCCAATAAGCTAAACTGGCTGCTCTCAATGCTAAGCTCAGTGTCATCATATCAGCCTGGAACTCATGTCTGCATGTTTCTCCTCCTTCCCCAGATGTCCTGGTATAATCCTGCCCTCTCTGATGCAGTGTGCTCCACTCTGTGTTTGCTTGTGTTTACTCCACCCTATGGAGGAAGCCAATTTCACTTGTTTCTATCCAGGATCTAATTTATTCCTTTATAAATATTTGATTCCCTCCAAAATAAAATTTGTAAAAGGAAATTTTATATTAGATCATCAGTTAAATTTGAACATAATTAATCTCCTGAATCTCAAATGAAAGACTTTCTTTTACTTATTATCTTAAAACTAAACTGATTTATTTTTGTCTAGGTAATTACAGATAATTTCCAATTTAGGTTTTCCACTGTCAGTGATAATATGTGGAAGAATCACTAGTATTTGAAAATGGAAGAAGAGATAGATGTACACTGAAATAGAGATGCTGTAACCAGAAGTATTCATACTCATGCCATATTTAGCTTTAATATTTAAGTTGCACTAATATATCTTTTTTTTTTAAACTGAAAGCAATAGTAACATTGTGAAATGATTCTGATTAAAATTTTGTAGCAAATTAAGAAATTTAGACCACTTCAAATTTTATTTAGCTTTATTATAACTTCAGTTTAAAAATAAAAAAAACATGTAACTGTTACTCCTCCAAGGCTCAGCTCGGAGTGCATATGTTATCAATCTGTGATAAAGAATAAAGACAGCAAACGGGTTGAGATGATCATAACTTTTCAATGAGAGGATTTATTAACTTTCTATTATTATTAACCAAACTAACTTTTAGTGTCCTTCTATCTAAATGTCCATACTGACTAGTTATTACGTCCAGAAACAACATCTGATGGCCACAACTTCTTTATGTTATTCTAGTCATTAAACTCAAATAAACCAAAAAGAAATACACCTCGTTAATCATGAATTAATTTTCTTATGCATCACACTGTTTCCACTATTACTACATTTCTTTTATTTTTATGATTAAATGAAATTCAGTTTTTATAACATGTCTTTTTTTTTTAAATAAATTCCAGTTTTTAACATGCAAACACATTTACATTTTTAATATCCTTACCTACCTATCCTAACCTTAATTGAATCACATCATGAATTATTAATGCTTTTCAAATGTTTAAATGGCACCATTAACCACATGAACTGTACTTAGCTCCCATTTACTGTATTTCTATACTGGATTGCAATAACATTTGATTGTGGTTGGAAAAAATGCAAAAAAAATGTCAATCTCAGTAACAAAACAACCATTAACTGTGATATTGAATGAAAACATTTAAAAAATGTATAGTTTGATACACATAAGGTTTGCAAAACCATAACTGGTTAAGGTTAGCACCAGTGTGCAGCTTTACTCCCTATAAGTTGCGTTTTGCCCCATGGTGGCAAGTATAGGTATAGCGGTTACTCATTTCAAGTTGAAATGGTGCCATACAAATCTTATATAAAGGAGATAATAAAATAAAATTATATGGGGTCCCTGTTTTTACCTCTACAAATGCCAAGTCTCTACACAACTAAGTTCATCACTAATAATAAGAGGGTAACAGTTTATGGACATTCAGGAAACCCTGTTTTCATGTTTTTTTGGGGGGAGATTAAAACAAGAATATACGGTATACCATCAATGATAAGGACAAAAAAACCAGTAGTGGTAGCAAAACAGCAAAACTGAGGGATTGCACATACTATAACAATCATAGAAATGAAAAATCATATACTCAGCACAAAACTGATCAATAATACATTTAAATGCATCTTCCACTGTATTCTGAAAAGACAATGTCTTTATAAATAACTTAAATTTGTGATTTTTGACTCTTTTTTGTACAGCCTCAGTTGTTAATCCGGAGTATTCCAAACTTTAATGATTGGTTCAAACATGAGTAGATAAACACAACTTAGAAAATATATTTTTATGCTTTCCATTCCATATTTCAATTATTAAACATTCTGTTATCTCAACAATAAATAAAATGCTTAGAGATTTGCAAGTAACAGATTTGTGGATAAATAAAGCGACTCCATCTCATGTTTTTACTTCTCTCTTCATACATGTTAGCTCTTAACCATCAAGAAAAAACTGCATGACTCTGTTTTTAGTTAATCCAGGTTTCTGTAATTGTTATAATAAAAAATGACCAATTTAACTTGCACAAATTTACGTTTATATAATTGAAATTACTCTACATACTTCTACTGTTAAAGTTTAATATTGATAGTTTATTTTTATTGTTGTATTGATCTTCAGTAATATAATCATAATTAGTCACAATAGTGGAAAGACAATCATTGTCAGGGTGTATATCAGGTTGATGTCAGATGATTTTACGTAATATATTCAAATCATTGCTGATGGTAGTGCAGGTACAGGTAACATTAACCTATTGTTCATATTTAACATGAAGGGTTGTGGAGTCTTCTGTTCTATTATTTAGGCCTCTCTCTGACATATTTGTCAATTTCCTCGTTCCTTCTCACCATCAATGCTTTGGCATCCTCTGTGCTTCTGTTGAGTCAAATTAAAATCTTGCAGTTAGACACCCAGGTGTGTGGATATTTTGCAGCTTTCTAAGCTGTGTTGCTTTCTATTTTTTGCAATGTCAGTGGAGATTGTAGTGGAGGAAAATGTAATAAGACTGTAAGTAATACTAAGAGGGGTTTGTTAAAAAATATATTTATGAAATATACATATAAAAGTGTTTTCGTATAGGGACCAGCCCCATCGCGAACCTGACCAAGTAAGCAGGATCAGATCAATGGATTGAAGGATGTTTGTATTTTCTTCCAAATTGTAACTTCATTGCTTATGTTTTCTCACATAAAATCATTCATTTAAATTTTATTTTTAAGATATAAATCTGTCAGGGATAAAAGGATTTTTTTACCTGAAAGAATGATAATTTCAGATGGTGAGAAAGATTTCCAGTTTTCCTGATGAACAGCATCATCAGAATGATCCTGAACCCTTTCAGAGTGAATCAGATCATTTCCATAGAGCCACTTTGCATCAGCAGCTCCATGCTCCAGCGCTCTGGGAGAGTTTATAGTTCTGAGAGTAGAACACTGACAGCTGTCCTGATAACAGAAGACAGAGAAAACATGAGTTTTATCAGTTTCCTCATCTGGACTCTCCTTTGTCTCACCCAGGGTAAGGAAAATAGTATTCTGTTTTGTAAAAATAATTTATACTTTAGCCGAGTTTCACCTCACAATCTAATTTCCAGTATTTCTTCTCTCCTCTCAGGGTCTGATGGACAAAATGTGGTTGTGACTCAGCCAGCAGCCAAATCAGTGCAGCTTGGTCAGACCGTTGCTATTGACTGTAAAGCTAACAGAGTAGTAGCTTGTAGCACACCCTGCCTGTCCTGGTACCACCAGAAAGATGGAGAAGCTCCAAAAGCTCTGATCTATCAGACATCTTCCAGATTTTCAGGAATCTCCTCCAGATTCACTGGAAGTGGAGCAGGAAATAATAAAGACTTCACTCTGACCATCAGTGGAGTTCAGGCTGAAGATGCAGGAGTTTACTACTGTCAGAGTGCTCACTACATCAACAGTCAGTGGGTGTTCACACAGTGAAAAACAGTCGTACAAAAACCTGCCTCAGTCAAACTGAGCAGAAACTCCAGCTGAATGTCACAGCAGACTCTGACACAGATCACTAAACACACACAGAGTAACAATAATTTGATCTAAATATCTTTCCTCAAAATATATCTATAGAGCACACATAAATGGAAGAAAACATTGTTGACAACTCGATGCAGATTTATCTCTCCTGCCTGAACAGATTCTTTGAACAGTAAAAATATTGTTTAAGCCTCTAATTCTGGTTCAGACAAAATAAGGCTTTAAGAAAAACAAATAAAAAAACTTTAATTCAGCCAAATATTGAATCTAAAAACAGCTTAATTAGAAAATAAAGCTGATCAAACCCTCTAGCTGCTCATTAATTAAACTAAAAATAGCAATTGACTCTAAATGGTTTCAGAAGCAGTAGATCAAACTCTGAACACCACTGAAGTTCAAGCTAAAGATTCTGTCAGAGCAGATAGTTTGAACAACAATAGAAAAAAAATCAATAAACTAACTAGAATGAATGGAGACACAATTGATAATGCTAACAGAAACCAAACAAATGACAATGTGAGATTTCTTTTACTGTTTTATTTATAAAGACATGGTTTGAAACCTACAGTATTTTGATTAGATATCAGATTACATTTAAAAATTATTGTACTGTAGAAAGAAAAAAAAAAAATTTTTTTAACCTGGTTTTAATAAAGGATAACATTTTTGAAACAATATAAAAGTCTTTCCAATACTACTACCTCTGACACAGATAAACATGAATAATCTGTGGTCATTAACCTATATAATGTTGAACGTGCGCCGAGTATCTCAGTGAATTTGCTTTTAATTAAGATGACAACAGAATAAAGCACAGTTTTGACACAAAACCATTTTGTGGAAAAATCACTTTGACTGATTTTATGACATCACTAAACAGGCTTTCAGTCAATTTTTATCTTAAAATTCATCAGATTTACCATCTTACAAAGTTAAAAATATTTTACAAATATTGCTTTATAGCATCTTTTATTTTGATTTCATTGTTTAAATATTTCAAAGCTGCAGTAAAGATGTGGAATATTTAAAAAAAAAAAAAAAAAAAACAACTTTATCTTTATATAGAGATATACATAGTTGTCTTCTAATGTATATGAAAAACATTTAATTTGTTTACAAAGTAAAATATTTGAAGAGGAAACCATAATGTGAAAAAAAAAGTTTGAACCATTTTCTGACTGTCATGATCGGTTTAGAGATAAACCCACATGCAGAACACCACTGGAGACTTGGTAAAAGATTTAACAGAGTTTATTAAAGTTTCACACAAAGACAAAAACAAGATTCAGGTTCTGGTCCGGGCAGGATTCTCTGGCGTCTGCAGAGACGGATAGTTGGTTAGCTTGGTATGCAGATGAGTTAAATGGGTTATCAGATATTTCAGTGGATACCTTGAAGAGGTCCAGGTTAATTCTGAGAGAGGGAACCGGTTGGCTCCAGGGACTGTTGGTTCAGCAGAGTGCTTAGGCAGCAGCAGCGTCTAGCTTCTGACTTCTAGTGAAAAGACCTTGGTTGGAGTGATTAGCTCTTTCCTAAGAGCAGCTGGTGGATTCCAGAGTGAGGTCTTCAGGTTTGGCTCTCTAGGGCAGGCAGGCAGGTTACAGGTTAAGCTCATCCAGAGCTTCTCTCGAGAGACTGGTTTCCTAGGAGCGAGAAGACAGAGGCAATTAGAATTTGGTTTCTCTTAGAAGATAACGATTAGTAAATTCAGAGGCTCAGGTTCGCTGACCAAACTTGGCTAACACTGTGGCGTCGAAGGAAGGTCTGGCAGCTGCTTATAAAGGCCGGTCTCCTGATGAGCTGATGAGCGTCAGCTGTGCTGGAGGCCTCCAGCCCAGGAGGATCCACAGCGCACTCTGCTGGAGAAGGTGGAGAATCTCCAGATCCCAACACTGACCTTTTGTTGACGGTTAGTTTCAATCCTAACAGAACTTTATGCCATAGAGAAGAATAATCGTCTCTAAGTTCTCTTATGACCGAAACTAGATGTTCCACGTTAAACCATGTTGAACTAATTTGGGAAAAATTGTATAAAAATGTCTTGTCATGAACACAAAATGGTGATTTGTTACTAATTGATCTTTATTGACTCCACATAGAACAGATGTGATGGTTTATGTTTTTTATTATGTTGAAAAATTGAGGATCTTGAGAAGAAAAAAAAGGTTCAAAAAGGAAATCTGATACACATTTTACAGCTGATACACTTGGACGTAAAACACTTTAAAAAGTAGCAGAGTGAAAAAAAAGAAAACAAGTCAGGTTGTTACTGGGAACACTGGTCTCTCCTCAGTGTCTCTGTGACTGCAGACTGGGAGCCCTGGGTGGCCTCACAGGTCACAGAGCCCACCTTCCTCCACTGGTCTGCAGGGAGCCTCAGGGTGCTGCTCCAGCTGTAGAGGCCGTCCTTCTGCAGCACTCCTCGGCTCTTGTTCTCCTCCCAGCTGAAGCTGCTAATGCTGCCCTCCACCTTCCAGGACAGACTCCAGTCTGAGGGGAAGCCCTTGTTGGCCAGACACATGAGGGTGGCCTTCCCCTGCTGCAGCTCCTCACTGGAGGGGGGCAGCACTGTCAGGGTGGGACGAGCATTTTCCACTAAAGAGAAAAATTGCAGAGTACAGGTAAAAGTCCTTGAAGTTTCATTTCCTGCTCTGTCTTTTGTGTCTATGGCAACACCCTGCATCACTGCTCAACCAGAGCAACAGACAGGTTTCAGTACCGCACATTAAAACTGACATATCTTCTTGAATGTTTCCATGTATGTTGGAATTTGCTCTATTTTCTAAATCTGTATTAATGTTCTAAAATAGTTTGATAATCTTATTTCGTTGTTGCTTTAACTAGATCTCTGCTAATACCTGAACATCACATACTGAAATTATTTTCACAATGATCTTTTATTTTTTCAATGTCAATTCTTCGTTTACAAAAAAGAGGAAAGTTCAGATATTTTTACTGCAAAAATCCTTCATCAACACATCAGAGAAAATATAACTGAGCCCAAGAGTATGCACACGATAAAACTGATATTATGGGTTTGCATACATCCCACGCTAACAAAATACATAAAATCATTTCCATAAGACATACATTAGTTTAAATTGATTAAATTGTTTCAATATCAAAGAAATAAAGATGACAAAATAGCAGCTTATTTTCACTAATGACTAACTTATTTATTTATTTTTTAAAGTAACTAAATCCAGTAAGAAATAAGTTCCGGTCAGAATAATAAGAGATAAAAATAAATAAATAACAAAGAACATTTGTTTTAATGAATTAGTTGTACTTACAGTTAACATTCAGTGTGGTTCCTCCACCAAACGTGTACCACAGTGATACAAACTGATGGAGCCGTCGTACAAAAACCTCTGACTGTTAAAGACACGGCTCTCTGACTCTGAACACAAACACATGAATGACAGTAAGAACATTTAATATAAGATAAAAAAAACTAAAAAGAAAACTGCGGCTCATTATTGAAATAAATTATCTTTCTTGAATAATATTCTTGTGCTGATTCTCTCTTTTTATTTTGTTTATTAGATAATTGATCAGTTTTTCTGTCATCAAGAATTTAGATCTCTGTTAGTATCTCTTATATACTTTGTCACTCCATCTGACAAACATTCCTTGAAACTCTAAATGGTGGACACTCTTTTATCGAAATTTAATAAAAAAAATAAAAAAAATGGTTTACAAAAGTGACAAAAATTTCCCATAGACAGGTGGCTATAGATAGCCTGTTTAGTGGACCAAAGGTGGAATTCATTCAAAACCTTATATCTGTCAATCACAGAGCAACACAGACTAACATGCATAGAAAAGGTAATAATGTCAATTAACTGCCAGTCATGTTTATAACTGAATGAATTAATAAATAATAATTAAACTTTATATTATTGCAGTGCTTAAGGTGGCTATTTCTTACCTTAAGAATTTAGAAATAGTATAATTAAATAAAAATCAATTCTATGATAGAAAATAAACAGTGAAAAGCTTTTTGTCAACAAAAAGAAGATAATTTCACTGCATGATGATGGATGTATAGACAGAAACCCGTCAGTGTTCAGGGGGAAACATGATGACTCCATGTGACTGACTATGTGTGTTTGCATATGTGTCCTCCCTCTCTGCTCCCAGCTGTTAAGAGGTCAACGTTGATCAGAGGCTGTCCAGGCCTTTCAGAGCAACTGTACCACCAGC
>NW_015150565.1:696299-698027 GCF_000732505.1 Cyprinodon variegatus
TTCACTCCTACTTTTCCACTGGAAAGCTCTATAGTTGCTTTTCATTGGTTTAGATGAGTTGATAGTGAACCAGAAGTAGAGTCACGGTGGAAGAGAACTGCAGTTTCGTGGTAGTTGGCAGATACTTGCAAGCTTTATCAAGTATACAATCTTTCATACTTGTGTTCAAGAGTGTTACCCAACATGTCTACAGTATGTCCTTGTAAAGAAGTCGCCAATAAATAACAATAAGAACAAGGCCAAGGACTAATTTATATTGTTTGTGACACCCGTCGCTTTTCACCCTGACAGTAGAAAAAATAACATTAACATAATTACATGGCAACATATTAGTTTAGAGACTTTTTTTGTAACAGTGAACATTCAGGTAGTTAACACAAATCTCACAGGATTGACAGGGAAACATGATGACATGTAGAGTTCAGCTCCATGTGTTTCTGTGTGTTTGCATATGTGTCCTCCCTCTCTGCTCCCAGCTGTTAAGAGCTCAGTGTTGATCAGAGGCTGTCCAGGCCTTTCAGAGCCACTGAACCACCAGCAGCACAATGATGATGTTACTGACTCTACTGCTGACCATCCTGGAGCTCCTGGTTCAGGGTCAGATTCTTTGCTAAAAACATTGGCTCAGGATTGAACACTATAATGATCCATCATTTCAAAAATATTTATTTTATTCTTTAAGAACGGATCATCTTTTTGCACTGTTCTTCTTTTCTTTACCAAAAGTGATTTTTTATTCCTTTATTTTATTTTCCAGGTTCATCAGGCGACATCAATCTGAGCCAGACTCCAGTATCTCAGTCTGTTGTTTTAGGACAGACTGTCTCCATCAGCTGTAAAACCAGCACCAGTGCTGGCGGCTACCTCAGCTGGTACCTCCAGAAGGATGGAGAGTCTCCTAAACTTTTAATTTATTTATCTTCATCTCGTCAGTCTGGAATTCCAGGTCGTTTTAGTGGAAGTGGATCTGGAACTGCTTACACTTTAACAATCAGTGGAGTTCAGGCTGAAGATGGAGGAGTTTATTACTGTCAGCAGGGTAACAGCTTCCCGTTCACACAGTGAAACAACGTCGTACAAAAACCTCCCAGACAAAGAGGAACTGATCTGAATCAGTAACAGTATGAGTGTTTTTCTTAACATTTCACTCTATAACACTTTTTCAAAAAGGATATGTTAACAATTATGACAAAAGTAAATAAATATTTATTATATAAATATTAAATATATTTAAATTAAGTGAAAAAAGAAAACAGACATTCAAAAAGTTCAGTATTAATGTAAAAAGGTTTGCAGTTACAGAAACACTATGATTTTCTAAATCATTTTATAAATATAAAACATTTAATAAAAGCAGATATTAAAAATGTATCCTGATTGATTTATAAGTTCAATCCCTAGCAGCAAAGGATTGTTTTAATTATTCACTAAGAAGAGTAGAATCATATACTAAAGCCAATTATTTTTAACAGGTAAAGTCAAAATGTCTGTCTTTAGAGTTATATGTCATAATATGAAGATGCAGAGTTCACCACTGTCAGCAGGATTGGAACTCACAGTTCAAAGAGTGATACAACATCACAATCAAAATTTGACATTTCAAGTCATTTTGAAAGGATTTTTCCTCAATAGTTTCTTAACTCAATGTCTACCTGCAGGATCACAGCACAGAGGTCTGAAAATTACAATCTCACATGTTTGCGTCGCTTTTAGTGTGATTTCAGTTTA
>NW_015150565.1:699263-700939 GCF_000732505.1 Cyprinodon variegatus
TTTAAATAATGTTCCGCAAAAAAATAACTGAGATTTTATTTTGTCTTCATTTAGCTTTCTGCTTTACAGTGTTTTCATTAACTGAATTTCTAATGAGTTCTTTACTGTTTAATGAGGCGTTTGCTCTTTCTGTGTCTGGCTCATAAGAACCAAAGCAGAACATTGTTTTACAAATAGATCTGAATTTAAATTATGATCACTGTTTTGGTTTTTCACATGTTTCACATACTTAATAATTCACAGTTATAAACTGCTTAGAATGAGCCAAAATTATGATTTTTTTTTTTTTGTATATGAAAAAAAGTAAAACCCTCTCAATTTAGAAAGAAATATAAAAAAGCCCATGCTTAAGGTTAAAATGGTTGGAAAGAATACCTGCAATGGGTTTTCTTTCTTGTGTGATTTATTAGACAGGACCCACAGATTAATTATTATTAGGCCTAAAAGTAATATAATTACTCAGCATTATTTTCTGTAATTTTGTAATAATCCAGTTCTGCAAAAATGCAGCACTCAGTCAGTTACAGAACTTTAAAGATTTATTAAAAACTCAAATCTTTACTTGTTTGTTAATGTTAAATAACTGCGATGGACTGGCGTCCATGGTGTACCCCGCCTCTCACCCGTAGACAGCTGGAAATAGGCACCAGCACCCCTTGCGACCCCGCTTGGGATTAAGCGTGTAAGAGGATGGATGGATGGATGTTAATTAAGCTTCAGTTTTTCCTTATTGTTTTTTAACAGTCTCAGCTTCTGCATTTCTAAAATATTCTTATATATTTTACTGAGGTTTTTGGTCTAATAGTTTTGTGTTCTGTTACAATACAACTTAAATCTCTTATTTGTTTGGTTTTATTTATTCATCTATGATATTTATCTTGAAAGGTATATAAATAATCTTACTGATAAAAAAGGTTGACTGAAAGACTCTTTTGTAGTTTGGTGAAGATTCATTATTTTTTCGGAATTAAATTTAAACATTTTAATGAATATAAAGTGCACTTTATCATCAAAAATACTTCAGTGATAAAACGTTTGAAAAATTAGACAGAAAGCAAATGTCTCAGCCTGACTAGATGTTTTGTGCCTCTTCTTTTGTCATTATTCTCTAAGGTAGCAATCATCAGCATTTACCTGCATTTATGGCTGATGTAGTTTAATCAAATTCAAAGACAAAATGGGAAAAATAATTGGTATTTATTTTAATAGGTTTGGCTCCTGAACAAGTAACAGAAAGTGTCCAAATGAGATCCAAAATGTTTTTTAAAGCAAGTGATAAGAAGCAGAATAAAACATCTTAAATCAGCTCAGGATTGAGAGCCCTGGTCTCTCCTCAGTGTCTCTGTGACTGCAGACTGGGAGCCAGTTTTTTTACTGGGATGACCTTCTGTAGAGGTCATCGGGGCTGGATGTTGGTTTCACTCCTACTTTTCCACTGGAAAGCTCTATAGTTGCTTTTCATTGGTTTAGATGAGTTGATAGTGAACCAGAAGTAGAGTCACGGTGGAAGAGAACTGCAGTTTCGTGGTAGTTGGCAGATACTTGCAAGCTTTATCAAGTATACAATCTTTCATACTTGTGTTCAAGAGTGTTACCCAACATGTCTACAGTATGTCCTTGTAAAGAACTAGCCAATAAATAACAATAAGAACAAGGCCAAGGACTAATTTATATTG
>NW_015150565.1:701327-703122 GCF_000732505.1 Cyprinodon variegatus
AGGCCTTTCAGAGCCACTGAACCACCAGCAGCACAATGATGATGTTACTGACTCTACTGCTGACCATCCTGGAGCTCCTGGTTCAGGGTGAGACTCTGCTTAAAAGCTATTGTGCGAGTGTTCTGGTTTTATGTACATTAAAACTTGCAGAATAAACGTTTCAATGTTTACTATTTATGTTTAATGTATTTTACTGAAAGGTGTGTTTTCTGTTAAAAGGTTCTTCAGGAGACATCGTCCTGAATCAGACTCCTGCAGCTCAGTCTGCTGTTCAGGGACAGACCGTCTCCATCAGATGTAAATCTGACAGAAGTATAGGTGATGACATCAACTGGTACCTGCAGAAACCTGGAGGAGCTCCAAAACTCCTGTTTTATGATACCACAGAGCGTCAGTCTGGAGTCCCTGAAAGGTTTCGTGCAACAGCACAACAGACTGACTTCACACTGATAATCATTGGAGTTCAGGCTGAGGATGGAGGAGTTTACTATTGTCAGCAGCGTAACAGCCTCCCATTCACACAGTGATTCACAGTCGTACAAAAACCTCCCATCAGAAGAGGAACTGATCTGAGTCAACAGACAAACTATCATTCCTTGTTAACAGCTGTAGATGCTGAAGTTATTCTAGGTTTAGGCTTAACAAGCTGAAGGTAATGAATTAATCTGACTATGGATAAAAAATGCTGATCTGTGGCTTCATTAAAAGAAACTCTAATTTAGAATTTAAACTCTAATATTCCAACAGCAACCTACACATACCTAACTGTTTTAGCTTGAACTCATTGTAAAACTCTAGTCAGAAAATAGAAAACAAGATGTTCATTTATTATTAAAGTAAAATATAAATGTGGAACCAATATTTCCCCAAGGCTATTTAGTAGAAATTGTACTAAAAATAGTTTGATGCTGTTTTATTATTTAATGTCTTTTTTTCAACTGAACTAAAACAGTAACAAATTATATTTGGGAGAATAATTCATTGGAAAAAGACTGATAGTAGAAACATACTAAAACTGGATAAAGGTAAATCAATCATAACTCACCTGAGTTACTGTCATTTTTATTTAAACATAGAATAGATTTTGAGCATTTTTTCCCCTCCAAGGTTGGTTATAAATGCTTCCATTGAATTATTCATGATTTAATCCAAATGATATTTGTTTACATTTGAGAAACAATGAATAAACAAATACCACTGTTTAAATAAACCATCAATTAATGGTCTATATAAGAACAGAACATTTCCCATCAGTCTCCTTCTCATGTGGTTTTCAATGTGGAACAGAAGGCTTCCTAAAACCAGGTCAATGAAAAGGACCAATCTTAGAAACCTGATATACCAGCCTGACCAGATGATCCTGCATCTTTTTAATCAGGTAATAAGAGACTGGAAATTATTTTGCCATTTGTATAAATTTGATGGAAAAAAGTTAAAATTTCACTTTTTTTGTTTCTCAAAAGAAACTGAGCCTCTGAGCAATAAACAGAGATTCTGAAGCTCTGTATAAGTACAGGCCATTGCCTAAATAAATCCTACTTTTGTGATTCTGTATGATGGTCAGAAACCTTCCTGTTAAAAGGAACCAATCTTCATAAAAATGTGATACATCAGCCTGACCAGATGTTCGGTACCTCTTTATTCATTGGAAATGTTTTCATCATAACAATTTGGAATAAAAATATACATTTAAAAATAAAATCTGAAATAAATCAAAGTAAAGCTTCAAGTAATTATGTATATTTTATTGTCTTTCAAAAGAATTTGAGCTTCTAAGTCAGTAAATGTTGAAGAT
>NW_015150565.1:705621-706773 GCF_000732505.1 Cyprinodon variegatus
ATCTTTTATTTTTTCAATATCAATTCTCCGTTTACAAAAAAGAGGAAAGTTCAGATATTTTTACTTCAAAAACCCTTCATCAGCAGATCAGAGAAAATATAACTGAGCCCAAGAGTATGCACATGCTAAAACTGATATTACAAGTTTACATACATCCTGCGCTAACAAAAGTAAATAAAATCATTTTAATAAGACATTCATTAGTTTAAAATGATTAAATCGTTTCCATATCAAAGAAAAAAAAAATGACAAAATAGCAGCTTATTTTCACTATTGACAAACTTATCCATTTATTTTTTAAAGTAACTAAATCCAAAAAGAATTAATTTCCTGTCAGAATAAAAATAATAAATAAAAAAATAAATTACAGAGAACATTTCTTTTAGTTAATTAGTTGTACTTACAGTTAACATTCAGTGTGGTTCCTCCACCAAACGTGTACCACAGTGATACAAACTGATGGAGCCATCGTACAAAAACCTCTGACTGTTAAAGACACGGCTTTCTGACTCTGACACAAACACATGAAAGCCGGTAAGAACATTTAATATAAGATAAGGTTACCTGTGGAGTACCACAGGGATCAGTGCTAGGACCAATTCTCTTTACTATATATATGATCTTAGTCGGTAGAGTCATTAGACAGCATGGGATTAATTTCCACTGTTATGCTGATGATACACAGCTATATATGTCTATGAATCCAGATTAAGCTAACCCATTACATAGATTACAGGCATGTCTTCAAGACATAAAAACCTGGATGACTCTTAACTTTCTGCTCCTGAATGCAGACAAAGCAGAAGTTATAGTCTTTGGAGCAGATTAGTCAGTCACTTCATTTGGATGGAATTAAATTGATTTTAGATATTAAAGTAAAAAATCTTGGTATTATTTTTGATCAGGACCTGTCATTTAAATCCCATATCAAAGAGGTTTCTAGAATTTCCTTCTTTCATCTGCAGAATATTGCAAAAATTAGAAATATCCTGTCCAGGGGTGATGCTGAGAAACTAATCCATGCATTTGTTACTTCAAGGCTGGACTATTGTAATTCTTTACTCTCAGGAAGTCCACAAACTGTAGTTAAAAGGCCTTCAGCTGATCCAAAATGCTGCAGCCAGAGTTTTGATGAAAATTAAAAAGAGAGAT
>NW_015150565.1:708589-709646 GCF_000732505.1 Cyprinodon variegatus
CACTGAACCACCAGCAGCACAATGATGATGTTACTGACTCTACTGCTGACCATCCTGGAGCTCCTGGTTCAGGGTGAGACTCTCTGTTGAAAACTTTGGCTTAAGATGTAACCGTGTTCCCCAGGATACAATATCAACCAGCTTTGGTTTGGATGGTGATGTAATGTCTTTAAGCTCAAATTTTCTCCAAGAAAATTTAGTTTTATTTTGTGTTTCTAGGATCATCAGGTCAAGTCACTATAACCCAGACTCCAGGATCTCAGTCTGTTGTTCCAGGACAGACTGTCTCTATTACATGTGAAGTTAATCCAAGTACAGGTTACTGCTTCCAATGGTACCTTCAGAAACAAGGAGATGCTCCTAAACTCCTTATAAGATGTGGAAGCAGCCGTCAGTCTGGAGTCCCTGATCGTTTCAGTGGAAGTGGTTCTGGTTCTGACTACACTCTGACCATCAGCGGAGTTCAGGTTGAAGATACTGGAGTTTACTACTGTCAGAGTCTTCATAGCATCAACAGTCAGTACGTGTTCACACAGTGAAAAACAGTCGTACAAAAACCTCCCTCAGTCAGACTGAACAGAAACTCCAGCTGAATGTCACAGCAGACTCTGACACAGATCACTAAACACACACAGAGTAACTAAATATCTTTTCCTCGAAAATATATCAACATTTATAGAGGCAGTAGATCAAACTATGAACACCACACTGAAGTTCAAGCTGAATGTTCTGTCAGAGCAGATAGTTTGAACAATAATAGAAATAAATCAATAAACTAACTAGAATGAATGGAAACACAATTGATAATGCTAACATGAGAATGTGACATTTCTTTTACTGTTTTATTTATAAAGACATGGTCTGAAACCTATATAAGATATTAGATTATGTTTAAAAACTATTATACTGTAGAAAGAAACAAAGTAAATATTTTTAACCTGGTTTTCCTAAAATATCAAATAATTTAATAATTATAAAAGTCTTCTTAATACTAACTACCTCTGACACAGATAAAGATGAAAAATCCTTGGTTATTAACCTATATAATGTTGAACAG
>NW_015150565.1:711041-713219 GCF_000732505.1 Cyprinodon variegatus
TTTGAATGAATCAAAAAGTATTAAACATGAAATATTGATGTTTTACAAATCAAATAAAGTCTGTTCTATATCAAATTGAAAAACAAATTTTCAAACTTCCAAAAAACTTATTTTTTGTAAAAATATATGCAATAATCATACAAAAAAAGGATGTTTAGTAGATTTACTATTTCAAAAGCAATGAATATTTTTGATCTAAAGTAAAGACTTTTTTAAAAATAATTCAAGACAATATTCAAAGTAAAATGATATAATAACAAAACATAAATAATGATCTTTCTTCATCTTTACTCGATCTACTATTTGATCAAAATTTAGATAGATTAGATTTGATTAGATAAAAAAATTTAATGAATTGGATTCAATTCAAAGCTCACCGTCAACATTTTGCTTTCAATATAAATGTATTTTCAACTCCTATCTTCAAGAATATTCCTGTAACTAAAATACTAATCTGAGTCCTTTTATTACAATGAATAATTACATTTAAATTTAAACTTATTAAAATTACTTTTTTTCCTCATGTTTAGAAAATATTTTTTTTTTGATTAAAGACAAACAACATCAGAATATAAGATTTAATTTTAAATACAGTAAAAGACTTACTTCCAACATCCAGTCTGGTTCCTCCACCAAAAGTCCACCACAGTGATACAAACTCATTGAGTGGTCGTACAAAAACCTCTGACTGTAGAGAGACACGGCTCTCTGACTCTGACACAAACACATTAACCAAAACATCAGCTTTATGGGAAATATCATGAAGTAGTATAAAAATAAAACAACAGAACATTTAGTTTGGATGAGAAATTGCTGAATAAAAACAATAAATATAGAAATGAAAATTGATATATTTGATAGAAATGGTGTCAATTTTTCCTGTAATGATTTATGGTATAATCAGTGTTCCTGGCAGTGAACCAGTGATCAGCTATGTTTAATATGTTTGATGCAAAAATACATCCTAAAAAAGAAATGAACACAGAATTAAAACAGCAAAAATGTAATTAACAAGCAGATCTCAATATAAAGGATATTTTAAGAGGTTTATATTATTTCGTACAGTAATTCAGTTCACTAATTGAAACACAGTATATAGACTTATCAAACACCGACTGGATTTTTTAAGCCTTTGTTTCTGTTATGATCATTTTCTGTCCAAAGCTAGCTAACATTTTATTTAGTTCAATATTGGTCAGTTAAATCAGAACCAAAAATGTCTTTGGTACAATTTTGTGAACTAAGTGAGTATTATGGTTTATACCTACTATAGGTAACAGATTACATCATAATTCATAATGTAAAAAGTGATATTAATATATTGGAAAATCTGATTCACAATGTATGCAGCAGTATGAACTACTTAGACTTTAATGACAGATAAAAACTGTTTAATTCATTGATAAATAGTAGCATCCACTAGATCCTTAATCCCTGTTGGACTCCGTCGGAGTACTACCATAGAGTCACTTTGTATTTCAAATTTATAAAGTCTATTATCCTCTTCACACGTTTAATGATGTAAAAAGCTTGAAGATTATTTATAAAGCTATAATAGACCAAATATAAAGAGATTTTATGACTTGCTTTTTTGTTTTTACTAGAATTATAGCTCAGGTTTGCTGTAGTTCTAAAGGTTTTTATAGATCACTCATGTCAAACTGATTACCTGGTCAATACTAAGCAAGAACAATGGACAGTTTATCCCTCTTTATTTCATCACATCTTTTCATTCTCATTTATTTCAGGCCTAAGGAAAAAAAGTTAGCAAAAGGTCCTTCTTGTCATCTGAAAATAAAGATAAACTAAAAGGAGAGATGTAGACTGAGGATATATATTTAAATTCAATACAATTCAGTTTATTTATATAGCACCAATTCACAACACATGTCATCTCAAGGCGCTTTACAGTTCAACCAGATCAGACAGTCAAATACTTCACAGTCATCTTTTGTCTTCTATTAACTGCTGATCTCATATAATTTATATTCTCTATGGGCTTTTTAGTCATAATAAGATGTGAACAGGCACCAATATGTAACTTCAATAAGAGTGACATGATAAAAAGAAGAAGACACATAAAACAACATTTTTATTAATGTTCTTTTATTTTATCACCCCCCCGCACACACACACACGCACGCACACACACACACACACACACACACACACACACAC
>NW_015150565.1:715779-718498 GCF_000732505.1 Cyprinodon variegatus
TTTGGCACATTTATCCATAAATGTCACCAAACTGTGCCAAATATGTTTTTTACATCAATACTGGGGGTTTGGTAAAATTACGAGGTCATGTAGCAGCTGGACCCGCCGGTGGGTCCGTAGGGTTCAAGGGGTTAACAAAAATAAATAAAATCTTTTTGTTAAGACATACAGTAGTTTAAGCTTAAATTCTTTTTGTATCAAGGGAAAAAAAGGATTATCAAATAGCAGCCTATTTTCACTACTGACTAACTTTTTTTTTAACTAATTAAATCCATTAAGAAATCATTTTTTTTGCTCCTGTTCATGCATATCCATAAAAACTTAGCGCTATGTTTCCTGCTGATGTCTGAGCGCCAAAAACCAAGTAATTGTATCAATAGATTTCTTCTAATTGTCTTTTCTCTCCGTGTTAGTTTTTCAAATTGAACTTACAGTTAACATCAAATCTGGTTCCTCCACCAAACGTGTACCACTGTGATACAAACTGATAGAGCTGTCGTACAAACCCCTCTGACTGTTAAAGACACGGCTCTCTGACTATGAACATAAACATGTGGAAAAGGAGGTGCGAGGGATGCAGAGCAGGAGCAAGGAGAAGAGAGAGAGACAGAAGACATTTAAGCCATCTCTTCCATCAATCATCATGGGGAATGTGAGATCTTTAGTAAAAAAATAGAAGAACTTGAAATCCTAGCAAGTCACAGCCAGATAATGTTGGCAATGCTGCAATATGTGTTTTACTGAAACCTGGCTGCAGAATCTTATGCCAGACTCCAGCGTCTCTCTGTGAGGCTTTCTCAACATGTGACCAGACAGGGATTTAAAGAATACTGGAAAACCACAACAAGGTGGATTGGCAGTGCTTGTGAACAACAGTTGGTGTCATCCAGGGAATGTTACTCTGAAGATTCATTACTGCATTTATTACTGCAGCCCAGATATTGAACTGTTGGCAGTTATTTTTTTGGCCATATTATTTTCCCAGAGTTTACCATTGTTGTTTTAGTAATGGTTTACATTCCACCTTCTGGCATGGCCAACACTTTATGTGATGCAATCAATTCTATTGTTGCTAAACTAGAGATAAAACAGACACATGCATTTGAGGCAAAAACTTTTCCAACACTTTGCCATCTGCTGCACCAGAGAAAACAAAACTTTGGACTTATTTAATGCAAATATGCACCCAGTGCAAAAGCTATATATATATAAATATCCATCTATATAAATACCCATGTCAACACCCTGTGCAATAACCTTGTATAATAATGCTGCTATAAAAAACATGTGGATATACTGTATATATCCCATTCAAGATTCTCTGCTGAACACTCTTTCTTAAGATTTAACCAGGTTACCCAGGATACATATCAATCAGCTTTGGTTTTGATGGTGATATAGTTTCTTTACGCCCAACTTTTCTGCAACAAAATGTTTCTTGGATCTTCAGGTCAATTCAGTATAACCCAAATGTTGGCTACATATTACATGTTTTCTTTTCTCTGATCAGAAGTTTGATGGCAAATCCTCCCTCTTCAATTTGGCAAACCAATGACCAACCCGTGGTGGATCATGAATCAGAAAGGTAAAATAACAATTTATTTCTTCACTTTTACCCACTGTATTACAACATCCAGCTGCCAAGCAAGTGGGCATTATCAGTTTCACTATAGCTCTGGTGAATTTCAGTGCTGAAGTCCTCTGGAAATCTTCAATAATTGTTGGTGATTGCACATGTGTCTAGTAGTTCCCATTGATTCGGCTTGTAAAGCGTCTCTGCTGGAAGATGTCAGGAGTGAGGTGTTACTATAATTGGGCAAAAATTACCACTCACAAAATTTGTGATTCTGAAAAACATTATTATTTCTATTTTTCAAATGATTAACACTTAATTAATTAAATGACTGCGAATGTATTAGTTTTAGGTATAGATAACGATCCACTGATTGTTCCTTGCTGACAGGACTTTTCCTTTAATAATTTAAATTTAGGAAAATAATGCACTGGAAACTGCTAACTGATATTTTTTAAATGTAAAGAATGATACTTGAAAGTTTATCTTAAAGATTAAAAAGCTCAAAATGCTTCACGTTTTAATTCCAAATAAAATGTATTTGCGTCACTAATAAATAATTTCGTCACTTAGATGCAAAATCTATGTTGGACTCGGTCAGATTATTTCCGTTTAGCCACTTTGCATCAGCAGCTCCATGCTCCAGCGCTCTGGGAGGGTTTATAGTCCTGAGAGTTGAACACTGGATGACAGACAGCTGTCCTTCATGACAACAGAAGACACAGAAATCCTCCTCATCAAAAACATGACTTTTATCTGCGTCCTCATCTGGACTCTCCTCTGCTGCTGCTTCACAGGTAAAGTCCAGAGAATCAAATTCCTCTCCTCTATGAACATCTGTCCCTCTGAAATGAAGCCAACAAACCATGAAGCTGCTTTATGTTTTTGTCTCTGTGTCCTCAGAGTCCAGAGGTCAGGTTACAGTGACTCAGCCTGCAGCAGTGAGAGCTGATCTGGGAGGATCTGTTACCATCAACTGTAGAACCAGTCACAGTGTCTATAGCTCTAACAATTTAGCCTGGTATCAACAGAAAGATGGACAAACTCCTAAGTTGCTCATCTATTATGCCAGCACTCGAGAATCAGGGACTCCAAGTCGTTTTACAGGCAGTGGATCAAACTCTGACTTCACTCTGAAAATCAGTG
>NW_015150565.1:719838-720891 GCF_000732505.1 Cyprinodon variegatus
CAGGAGAGAGCGGCCTCTGCTGAGGTGTTCGTTTAACAGTTTGGAAATCCACTTTTCTGCGACCTTAGATACAACAGGGAGAATGCTGATGGGGCGATAGTTTAAAATATTTGTTTTGTCTCCTGATTTAGAAATTGGTGAGACTGTGGCCACCTTCCAGCCTGATGGGACAACTGCCAATCTAATTGACAAATTGATGAGATATGTTTCTTCAGTTCACTGAAAAAAACGTTCAACACACATCCCCACCTGCACTCTGTGTAAAATCAAAAATAATCTCTGCCAATATAATAAAAATATAATTTATTGGGAATGCTTTCCTTAAATTACATTTAGCAGCTGGTTGTTAATATTTTTGAAAAAGATTAGGAAATGAAAACGTTTCAGTGTTTAACTATTTGCTGCAGACCCTAAAAAATAATCTAAAATGTAAATGTGTACCTCTTAAAGCACATCTCTCAGATATAAACTCAGCATTTTGCTGGACATAAATCACAAAGTAGATCATAAATATCCCCATAAAAAAAAGCAGAATCTTCCCAAGATCCTGTTGAAAGACCTGTAATTTATACATGATATAACTGGAAAAAAATAAATTATTTTTCTACCAATAACTGTGTGACTACTTGATCCTTGATTATTAGTTTCAGAAGATGCAATAGATGAACATCAGCAATATTTTCCCACATATTTCCCCCACTAATGGCAAAAATGTAATTCTTGCATTACATTGATATGCAGTGTTTAAACATCTAATTCTAATTTAGAAATTTAAAAATAGTATGATTAAATAAAAATAATGTCTTTCATAGAATATGAACAGTAAAAGTCAGGATACTGTAAAAAGAGAAGCTATATAGATATATAGATATATGGATATATAGACAGAAACCCGTCAGTGTTCAGGGGGAAACATGATGACTCCATGTGACTGACTCTGTGTGTTTGCATATGTGTCCTCCCTCTCTGCTCCCAGCTGTTAAGAGCTCAGTGTTGATCAGAGGCTGTCCAGGCCTTTCAGAGCCACTGAACCACCAGCAGCACAATGATGAT
>NW_015150565.1:721111-723891 GCF_000732505.1 Cyprinodon variegatus
TTAAACTTCTAATACTAATTTAGAAATTTAGAAATAGTATGATTAAATAGAAATAATGTCTTTCATAGAATATGAACAGTAAAAGTCAGGATACTGTAAAACAGAAAATAAGGACATACAGATATACTGTATAGACACCAATCCGTCAGTGTTCAGGAGGAAACATGATGACATGTAGAGTTCAGCTCCATGTGACTGACTCTGTGTGTTTGCATATGTGTCCTCCCTCTCTGCTCCCAGCTGTTAAGAGGTCAGTGTTGATCAGAGGCTGTCCAGGCCTTTCAGAGCCACTGAACCACCAGCAGCACAATGATGATGTTACTGACTCTACTGCTGACCGTCCTGGAGCTCCTGGTTCAGGGTGAGACTCTCTGTTGAAAACATCAACTCAGGATAAAACATCATAATGATTCGTCACATTCTCCTTTCTTCAAGAACAGATCATCTTTTTGCACTATTCTTCTTTTATTTACCAAAAGTGAAAATTTATTTTCCAGGTTCATCAGTCGACATCATTGTGACTCAGACTCCAGGATCTCAGTCTGTTGTTTTAGGACAGACTGTCTCCATCAGCTGTAAAACCAGCTCCAGTGTTGGCACGTGCTTCAGCTGGTACCTCCAGAAGGATGGAGAGTCTTCTAAACTTTTAATTTATTACGCTTCATCTCGTCAGTCTGGGATTCCAAGTCGTTTCAGTGGAAGTGGATCTGGAACTGCTTTCACTTTAACAATCAGTGGAGTTCAGGCTGAAGATGGAGGAGTTTATTACTGTCAGCAGTGTAACTACTCCCCGTTCACACAGTGAAACAGCGCTGTACAAAAACCTCCCAGACAAAGTGGAACTGATCTGAATCAGTAGCAGTATAAGTGTTTTTCTAAACATTTCACTCTATAACAGTTTTTCTAAAATAAAATGTTAACTATTATGACAAAAGTAAATATTTATTATATAAATATTATATATATATATAAACATATTTCAGTTAAGTGAAAAAAGAAAACAGATAATCAAAACGTTCAGTATGAATGCAAAAAGGTTTGATTGTTCTAAGTTTAAGAAACACTATGATTTTTCTAAATCATTTAATGAATCTAGTTCACGCCCCAGTAGCAAAGGATTGTTTTAATTATGCACTAAGAAGAGTAGAATCATATGCTAAAACCAATTATTTTTAACAGGTAAAGTCTAAATTTCTGTCTTTAGAGTTATATGACAACATTTTCAAAGTTAAAACTGGAAGTCCGTCTGGAACTGATTTCTCTCTGACCATCAGCAGAGTTAAGGCTGAAGATGCAGAGTTTATCACTGTCAGCAGGATTGGAGCTCACAGTTAACACAGCAATACATCTCAATCGAAATTTGACATTTCGACTAATTTTCAAAGGGTTTTTCTTCACGTTTCTTAACTCAATGTATACCTGCAGGATTACAGCACAGAGGTCTGAAAATTATGATCTCACATGTTTGCATCGCATTTAGTGTGATTTCAGTTTAAAAAATGTTCTGCAAAAAATGGCTTTTTATTTTGTCTTTAGCTTTCTGCTTTACAGCGTTTTCATTAACTGCATTTCTAATGAATTCTTTACTTTACTTTACTGTTTACTGAGGTGTTTCGTCTTTCTGTGTCTGAACCAAAGCAGAAAATTTTTAACTTAACTAACTTTAAATTATGATCACTGTTTTGGTTTTTCACATATTCTATTCATAACAAAGTACTTAACAATTCAGTTATATATTATTTATTTATATATATTATTTTATATTATTATTTTGTTTTTGTAAATTAAAATTAAGAGTAAAACACAATTTAGAAAGAAATATAACAAAGCTTAAGGATGAAATGGGTTGTAAGAATACCTGCAATGATCTTTCTTCGGTGTGTTATTTATTAAACAGGACCCCCAGATTAATTATATTTAGGCCTAAAAGTAATATAATTACTGAGCATTATTTGCTGTAACTCGGGGGCAATAACCCAGTTCTGCAAAAATGCAGCGCTTAGTCAGTTACAGATCTTTAAAGGTTTTAAAAAGCTCAAATTTTTACTTTGATGGTAAATGTTAGTTAAGCTTCAGTTTTTTCCTTATCTCTCTGTTTTATTTTTTTAGTATTCTCAGCCTCTGGATTTCTTAAATATTGCTGTTTTTTCAGCTTTTACAGCACTAGTGGTTTTATTTTACAGACAGTAGGCTGACAGGAAAGGGATAGAGAGAGTGGAAGAGACATGGACTACATGCCGGAATCAAACCCCGTTCACCAACTTCAAAGACTATGGCCTCCAGACATGGGTTGAGTGTGATAACCATTGCACCACCAATGGCCCCCAAAAGAATCCTAAATATTTTGTTGAGGTGTTTGTTTAATAGTCATGTGTTCTATTACAGGACAACTTAAATCTCTTAAATATTGTTTAGTTGTATTTATTTTATCTGTGATATTCATCTTGAAAGGCGCTATATAAATAAATCTTAATAATATAAAAGGTTATCTGAAAGCCTCTTTTGTAGTTTGGTGAAGGTTCATTCATTTTTTAAGACTCAAACTAAAAAACACCCTAACAAAAATAATGCAACCACTTTTGGCTTTTACTTAGTCATATTTAGTTACTTTAACACAATTGTTTTATGTCCTAACCTGCTAACATGAAACAAATGTGTTAAAGTAACTAAATATGATTAAATAAATGCCAAAAACGGTTGCATTAGTTTTTCCATCTTATCATCAAAATACTTCAGTGATAAAAAGTATGAAAAGTTACACAGAAAGCTAATGTATCTGC
>NW_015150565.1:725494-740765 GCF_000732505.1 Cyprinodon variegatus
ATTCTGAGTTATAGCTGAGGGGTTTCCTCCGAAAAAAATGCACCAACATTCTCTGCAACTCTATCTTCAAAATATTTTTTGTCCATCATTTTTTTATATTTTTCTTGAAACAATAAGTACCTCGTCCCTATTTATCATCAACCTTTTCTGGCATTATGCTAGTGAACTTATGAATGAACTTAGATTGTAATATTTATTAGCTATAACCAGGTTTAAGTTGCACCAACAGAACACCTTGTTGAGAGATATATATGGAAAAGATTGGAAGTTATTTTAACTCTTGATTAAAAAAATAAACTAATTGGTATAACAGTTTATACAAGAACCTCTAAAACTGCCTAGCAATGCCACGGTAATCCAAAACCTAATTAAAATTAAATGTTTAATAGTCAAAGAAATTTGAGTACTTTTGTTCCTGTAAGAGATACAATTACAATTAAATTGGATTGATAGAAATAATTGAATAATTATTTTTAATAAATATATTCTGGATTTAAGTTGGGAATTCCTTTTGTTGAAACTAAAGAAAACGATTTTCATCAGCTTTCCAGAACAGTGTACTGTCCCAAAATCTGTTAGGATTCCAGTTTGTGTGGGTTGTTTTTGTGTTTTCCTCTCTCCACCACTGTCCTCGTTGGGCCTCCCAGCACACCTGCTGCTCGTTGGGTCATTACTGGAGGAGTACTTGAGCAGCAGGCTGTCACTATCTGGACGGCAGAGTGTTTGCCAGTTTTGGGTACTCTAGCCAAGCTTAGATTAGCAGAGTCTAAACCTTAGCATTGTTACTCTGAGTCTTATCTTGCTTTTTTGTCTTTGCTCTTCGGCAGGAAGCCTTCCTGTGTAACTGGATAGCCTGGACCTTCTCCCCCTGGAAGGATTTACTGAGTTCACACTGAGCAGGGGAAAACCTCCACACCATCAGTTCAAGTTCTCATCTGGAAAACCAAGTGACAGTCCGCTCCTGTACTCCTCTGGGTCCAACATGTGTCTGCCTGTCCGCTCTCCAACGAGTTCCCTCTTCTCTGGATTAAACCCCCACAAACTGGATTAATGGATTAACAAGGAGCCCCCCAAAAGTAAGTTTATCTCCAGCAAAATCAAGCCTCAGTCATTTTTCCTACAGTCCTTGAACTGATCACTGTGAACTCCCCTTCAGATTTTCTGGTTTCTGTTCACCAGTCCGCTGAGTTCCATCTTCCTATTCAGTGTTTTTCTACATTAAACCTGTTAAACTTTTACTCTGAGTGGTTCTCTGCATGTGGGTCAGATCTCTAAAACCATTTATTACTTTAAGAATACCTGCAAAGTCCAGCTTACTTTGACCGTATAAAGACCTTGTCTAGATCAGAACACGGTAGAGCTGTCCCTTAAGCTGTGAGGACTGCTAATATTTAGAAAAACCAAAGAAGAAATAAAAACTCTAATTTCTCACTGCTTCTTTTTCTTTCCATCATATCTCCATATGTTTTTGTTTAATATTCGAAGAGTTTATTTTCTCCTAAGGACACTAGATGGAGGCCTTGTATAGGATTTGAACCTGTATTTTCACTGCACCATTAGGTAACAAATAGTAGATCTGTGAAACACCCATTCTGTGTTGTTCAGGTACTTTCTACAATGTTCAATTATATACAGTGTAAATGTTTTAAACACAGGCTCTATAATTGGCACCAGTAATCCAATACAAATCCGCAATTTCATTCGACTAGATCACGGTTTTAGTATTGTGTCACAATGATCCACCTGGCACAATTGCTCATTTTAACCATCATGGTTCAAATGTGCTTTAACTTATCCATTCCTAATTTGCTGGAATTATACTAAAGATTTGGATAAGTGTTATCTGAAAAAAAATAACCTGAATGAGGCAAACTATAAAAAAAACCAAAGCAAAACCATAGAATAACCTGCAGGCCCTGAAACCTTCGTTTACAGAGGTACCAAAAGCTTACGTTTAGATCTTATAATTTAGTTGATCTTATGAATAGAGTTGAGGAACAATTCCTGTTTCCCTTCAATTGTGTTTATAGGGGACATTGCCCCAGAAACCCTCTGGGGTTTTAAGAAGACACATGCTATAAGTAGTCACCTTGCTATCCAGTTCTTAGACTTGCACCTTTTGATTCATGCAGTGTTAGACCTTGTAAAGATACTGCAAGAATCCACACCTCACCGCCAGTGGCCACTTGGTTTGGTCACTGATGTTAAAATTGTAACTGATTGACGAGTATGATAAGTGCTAGTGAGGACTCATATAATCAATTCAATTCAGTTCATTTATATAATGACAATTCACAACACATGTCATCTCAAGGCACCTTACAATTCACCAGATCATACAGTCAAATTGATTCAAAGTTTTCTATCTAAGGAAAAAAAGTGGATTGCATCGACTCATTGACTTGAATGCAATCCCTCACCCAGTCCTGCATGCTTGTAGCGACAGTGGAGAGGAAAAACTCCCTTTTAATAGAAAGAAACCTTTAGCAGAACCAGGCTCAGTGTGAGCAGCCATCCGCCGAGGTCGACTCGGATTCAAGAAGACAGAAGCAGAGATACAAAAAGCAACTCCACAGCTGGCCCTGTCCAGGAAACACACAGCCAGGCAGACAAGCTCCGAGCCAACTCGCATGTCAGAGGATGAATAGAGTACATCCAGGCAATCACAGTCAGACAAACAGGACTACACTGAAAAACAGGCTGATCTCCAACATCTATAAACAAAGGTGATGATGGCAGCAGCACAGCTGATTTTCTCTCCAGGATGGAGTCACAGCCAAACAGGAACAGACGAGGCAAAGCTACTATGAGAAAAAGCAGAGAGAGCATAATGTTAGAGATTTAACTAACAGATTCTGCAGAGTGGGAGACTAAAAATAGAATGAAGCAAAATTATGAAATAGGTGTCCCTATGTCCTCCAGAAGTCTAAGCCTACAGCAGCATAACTATAGAGATAGCTCGGGATAACCTGAGTCACTCTAACTATAGGCTTTATCAAAAAGGAAAGTTTTAAACCTATAGGCACTTACACCTGCCCAATGCAAAAGGTATGTTTGCTAGAAAAATATATGTATGACTAGGCTCTACTTACCTTGAGCTTGTGTGTTTTTTTCATTATATTTTGCAGATTACTTTTATGTTACCTTAATGTTCACGATTACTGTAAACCGTTACCGGTACTACCAGTCAATTTTCATTCTGAAAATACATAACAGATATTTTCATTTGAAATGTTTTGTTTCTTATGAAAAGTTTAAACTTAATGGGTCATAAAAGGTTGTTACTCTAGTCTAGCTTGTCCTTCACCAGTGTTTTTACTGGGATGACCTTCTGTAGAGGTCATAAGGGCTGGATGTGGGATTCCCTCCTACTATTCCACTGGAAAGCTCTATAGTTGATTTCTTTGGTTTAGACGAGTTAACAGTGAACAAGAAGTAGATTTATGATGGAAGATAAGTGTGGTGTTCTTGTTACTAGTAGAAACTTACAAGCTAATTCAACCATAACATCTTTCATACTTGCGTTCATGAGTGTTGTCCTACATGTGTGCAGTATGTCCTTGTAAAGAACTCGCCCAATAAATAACAATAACAACAAGAACACCAACTACTTTATGTTGTTTGTGACAAAAACACACAGTTGAAGTCCACAGCAAACATTAAAGGTGCATAATCACATCTAGTAAAATTAAAAACAAATGGGACAAGTTTCAGGTTCTGGCCTGTACATTTGTCAACCCCCAAAACTGACATCCAGACCAGGCCACTGGTTCACTGGCCCAAGAACATGAATAGAGGTAGATGTAAGACATCAGTTTGGCTTTTTAGCCTACAGTTGGGTTTACTTCTACCAAAATTACAACGCAGGCAATATCTTTATTGAAAATGAGCCAGAACCACAGGCATAAATGCAGTGTTCCAGGCTGCATGGAGAAAGGGGAAAATTTCCACAGGCTTAAAGCTTTTTACGAAAATGTTTGCGACAGCTGTTTTTTTTTTTTTTCTTCCAACAGTAATTGAGAAACATTGTTTTACCTCCATTTAACAAACCCCCTATAACTTTACTTTGAATTAATCAATAAGTAATAAACATGAAATATCACTGTTATATGTATCGAATAAAGTCTGTTTTACATTAAATCAACAAAGCAGATTTTCACATTTACAAAAAACTACCTTTTTGTAAACTTTATGCAATAATCTTATAGCTCTAAAAATATGTTTAGTAGATTTACATTGTCAAAAGCAAAAAATATATTCAATCTAAAGTAAAGATTTTTTTACTTAAAATAATTTGAGACAGGGGCCAGGTCGCGGAGGCAGCAGTCTAAAATAAGACACCTATACTTCCCGATACACACACTCTTGCTCCAGCTGCTCTGGGAGGACCCTGAGGCAACACTAGGCCAGCTCAGAGATATAGTCCCTCCAGCATGTCCTTGGCCTTCCACGAGGCCTCCTTCCAATGGGACATGGGAGGCGACCAGAAGGCATTCGTAATAGATGTTTGAGCCACCTCAGCTTGCTCTTTCGAAGTGGAGGAGCTACGAGTCTACTCAGAGCTCCTCCCCGAAATATTTGTTTAGACAAAAGGCACATCAAAATATAAGATTAATTTTAAATCCAGTCTGGTTCCTCCACTTAAAGTCCACCACAGTGATACAAAATTATTGAGTGGCCATGCAAAAACCTCTGACTCTGACACAAACCCATTAACCAAAATATCAGCTTTATGGGAAATATCATGAAGTAGTATGAACATAAAACATTTACATTACACACAACATTTAGCTTGGATGTGAAATTGCTGAATACAAACAACATATATAAAATGTTTTCCTAAGTATAAGACAATATATAATAAATGTTCGATGAAACTTCTTATAATTGGTAGAAATGGTGCCAAACTTTCCTGTAGTGATTTATAATCAGTGTTTTTGACATTGAACCAGTGATCAGCTATGTTTGATATGTTTGATGCAAAAATAACTCAGAAAAATGACAGGAAAACAAAATAAAAAAATAGCAACAATGTAGTTAACAGGCAGATCTCAATTAATACACATATTTTAAGAGGTTTGTGTTATTTAGTACAGTAACTAAGTTCACTAAGTGAAACATACAAACTTATCAAACATCGTCTGAGGTTTTCAAGCCTCTGTTTCTGCTTTGATGATTTTTATGTCCAAAGATAAAGAAAACACAACATTTATTTAGTTAAATATTGATCAATTACATCAGAACACACAAAAAAGGTTTTGGATACAATAATGTGAGCTAAATGGAAATTTTGTTTAATAACTACTTAAAGATTATTTTCTAAATCTGGCATTAATAGACAATTACCTGGGCTTTTTCTGTAGGTAAGCAGACTGCAGCATAATTTATTATGTAAAAAATGAAATTGCTATATTAATAGCATCATGCCTTAGATGCTGAATCCCTGCTGAACTCAGAGTCAGAGTATTTCCATAGAGCCACTTTGCATCAGCAGCTCCATGCTCCAGCGCTCTGGCAGAGTTTATAGTCCTGAGAGTTGAACACTGGATGACTGACAGCTGTCCTTCATGACAACAGAAGACACAGAAATCCTCCTCATCAAAAACATGACTTTGATCTGCGTCCTCATCTGGACTCTCCTCTGCTGCTGCTTCACAGGTAAAGTCCAGAGAATCAAACTCCTCTCCTCTATGAACATCTGTCCCTCTGAAATGAAGCCAACAAACCATGAAGCTGCTTTATGTTTTTGTCTCTGTGTCCTCAGAGTCCAGAGATCAGGTCACCGTGACTCAGCCTGCAACAGTGAGAGCTGATCTGGGAGGATCTGTTACCATCAACTGTAGAACCAGTCAGAATGTTAAGCAGGGAGCCTACCATGATCAGTTCTGGTTTCAAAAGAGAGATGGAGAGCCTACAAAATTAATTATCAAGTTTTCTGATCAGCTGGCATCTGGGGTTCCAGATCGATTTTCAGGCAGGGGATCACACTCAGAGTTTTTCCTAACTATAAGACAGTTAAAGCCTGAAGATGCAGCAGTATATTACTGTATGGGGGCTTTTCCGTGGTCAGCCAGTCACTACACACAGTGAAACACTGCCGTACAAAAACCTTCAGTCAATGGAGCAGAAACTAAGCAAATCCCTTTGGGATTATTTTCTCATTAGATATACAAAGCCACACAGAAAACAACAATTTAAAAAAAACAAAGCTAGTGTTGCTACAGCAAGATGATGTTATTAAAGTGGGAATAACAGCTATTGCTAAGCCTGGCACCAACAAACTTTAAAGCTTCTCAGTTTTAGTATTTATACTAAAGCTTAAGGGACTTCAACTCATTTTAACTTTCAGACAATCAGACCCTTTCCTCACCCTGTCCTTTAGAGGAGGGAAGATTATGCAGTTTACCAATGCCAGACTTTCTGTTGAATGGTGCGAACAGAATGAAACACTTATTTTAAAAACAATCTCCTTCCAGTTTTCAAAAACTAAACTCACCTGATTGAAGTGTTGGGTGTTTAATATTTTAAGTAAAATAAAAATTTTATTGAGTCTAGTTTTATACCCATTTTGTTTTGTGTGTACTTGAATTCATGCAGATGTATCCCTATGAACTCAAGGCAGGCTAATGGTAGCACCCATCCACAAATGATCTAACTCAGGGACCAGGACCAAAATCATTTTTTGTTGAAAGCTCACCTTTTGGGGCTTTCACCTTCACACCGAAGCCCAACACATACATTATAATATAAAAAAGTCGATTTATAGGTAATAAATCTTTTAAGAAAATAAATGAGTAGTTTATACATTGCTTCTTTGATTGAGATTAAGAAATTTCAAAGTATTATACTAAGATTACTGTCTGTTTTCCTTGCAACCAAGCATCAGTGACTCCAAGTTGACTTTATTTTGACCATCAGTGTAGTTCAGTTTGAAGATGCAGCAGTTAACTGCTATCAGGGTTATCACTGTTATAATGTACTCCCCCAGTGAAATGTCAATAAACAAAATGATCCTTAACAGACTGATTCTAATAGAATGACCCTCGTTCTTTTTTTAAATACTCATACTTCTCTTCCTCTTATTTATCTTCTACCATGTCAGCAATCTCAGCAGGGACTTCTAGACTTCCCTGTCCTTCAAAGATCTCCTCCAGCTCTGTTGGGGGAAGCCTGAGGCGCTCCAAGCTTAACCAACAGTCATAGTTCCTTCATCGTGATCTGGGTAATATCTTGGGCTTCCTCCCTGTGCAAGCCATCTCAGCTGACTCCTCTCGATGTGGAGAAACAGGAGCTCTACCTCTGAGCCTCTTGCAAATGACCGAGTCTCTCACTCTCAAGGAATGCCCAGGAACCCTATGGAGAAAGCTCCTGTTAGCCACTTAGCTTTGGCTGTTTCCATTCCATCTGCACGGAATATCAGCTGCTTGTGTCTAGCTGACAATCCACATACAGAGTCAGTTCCGTGTTATGTAGACTGTGTTATGTAGATATTTTAACTTTATTGATCTCACATTGGAGAAATTTACCTCTGCATTTAACCCATCCCCTTGGGGAGCAGTGAGCTGGGGTTAAGGGTCTTTGCTCAGAGACCCAGAGTGGCAGACTGTGGGAGTGGGGCCCGAACTCAAAACCTCAGCATTCCAAGCTCTATGCTCTAACCACTAGGCAACCACACTACAAACAAGACCGCCATTGTTTCCGACTGCAGGTGGTAAGCCCACTGGGGGCTGGCCTTGTGTCACGTCTTTAGGCTTGGCCCAGCCAGGTGCCGCAAGGAGGAAGCTGACCACATTTGCTTGACAACAAACCCCATTCCTAGGCCTGGCTTTAGGGTGCGGTCCAGGCTTTGCCATACAGTGCAACTTTAAGTGCCTCAATTTTGTAGCCTTCATACAGTAAGGGCTTTTTGAACCACGCTTTGTCTGACCTATTACCCAGGTCCTATTTAATTTGGGAGACCCTTCCATGGGCATTGAAGCCCCCAACAACGCAGTTTCTGTGATCTTCCGAACACTAAAACCCCTCCACCACATTAAGCTGGCAGTTCAAGGAGGTTCATTCTTGAAATAATTATCTCAAATTTGATCTTAGTTTTATTTCTGAACCCAAAACCTTATAGCAGTTTTAAAACATAAATATATGCAAAATGTTATATTCAACTCCTCATCTCATTTGCTACTGTACGTTTTAGCATATATAGAAACACATTTAAAATGTTTTATCAAAGCTATTTTAGAAATATAAAAAAATTATATCATTAAAGTTGTATAAAACTATAGCTTCACATTAACGCACTAATTAAAGATCGTACAAGAAACCTGCTGCAGCTCCAGAAAAACTGATCCACAGCTTGACAGAAGCACAACTTGTTTACAGCATCATATTCATAGACAATAGCTAAGCAGGTTAAATTGGGTTTCAACACGTTCCCAGGAGTCTTTGTCAATTTTGGTAGCTCAGATTAAAGCAACCTGTAGAGTTGGTAAGCAGCCAGATTTGACAAAGACAGAAGTCCAGGTGCCTTCAATTCAAGCCTGTTCTGTGGTTGCCATGACTCAGTTACTTTAGAATTTGCTCAGAGGTGTTGCATTTCATAAACAACCAAATTTTAAATACATTTTTTAATCAGAGTTATTTAATCATTTCATATTTCATATAAATTGAAAGGCAAGATCCACAACTTAATCATATTTAAGCCTAATATTTTTTTCCGTTCTGTGCATAAAGCTACAAGCTCTACAAACATTAAACACACAGTGATTTGTTTATGTTTTGCTTTCTTTTTACTTGGTAACAATCATGAGTAAGTTAAAGTTATTTTAATCTAAATAAAAATCACAAAAATAGGATAAATGATTTGTATTTTATTGCTTTTAAAATGTGAACATAATATCTGAAGTTAATACAACAGAAAGTTTTATTATCCAAAAATCTGGAACAGAAAAAAAGTTTAAGAAATCCATGCATCAGGTTTTTACTGGGAACACTGGTCTCTCCTCAGTGTCTCTGTGACTGCAGACTGGGAGCCCTGGGTGGCCTCACAGGTCACAGAGCCCACCTTCCTCCACTGGTCTGCAGGGAGCCTCAGGGTGCTGCTCCAGCTGTAGAGGCCGTCCTTCTGCAGCACTCCTCGGCTCTTGTTCTCCTCCCAGCTGCTGCTGCTGCTGCTGCCGTCCACCTTCCAGGACAGACTCCAGTCTGAGGGGAAGCCCTTGTTGGCCAGACACATGAGGGTGGCCTTCCCCTGCTGCAGATCCTCACTGGAGGGGGGCAGCACTGTCAGGGTGGGACGAGCATTTTCCACTAAAGAGAAAAATTGCAGAGTACAGATAAAAGTCCTTGAAGTTTCATTTCCTGCTCTGTCTTTTGTAACTATGGCGACACACCTGCATCACTGCTCAACCAGAGCAACAGACAGGTTTCAGTACAGCACATTAAAACGAAATTTCTTCTTGAGTGTTTCTTTGTTTTTCTTTTAGAAGTTGCTCTATTCTCTAAATCTTTATAAATTTTCTAAAATCGATTGATCATCTTATTTCTTTGCTGCTTTAAAAACATCTTTGCTAATACCTGAAAATAACATACTGAATTTATTTTCACAATGAAAAGAAATTGGTCTTTTAGTCTTTCAATATCAGTTCATCTCAAAAAAGAGGAAAGTTCAGGTATTTTACCTTCATCAACACATAAGAGAAAATATACCAAAGCCGCAGAGTGTGCACACCGTGAAACTGATATAGGTTTGCATACTTCCCACACAGCTTACAAAAATGAATATTTTTCATAGCACATATTTGAAACTTTTTCAATGCTTGTATTATCAGCAAGAAAAAGAAGATTACCAAACAGCTTATTTTAGAGTAAAAAAAAACAAAACAAACTTAAAATAACATGTATTGTAATGTCAGTTGTACTTACAGTTAACATCCAGTCTGGTTCCTCCACCGAACGTGTACCACAGTGATACAAACTGATGGAGCCGTCGTACAAAAACCTCTGACTGTTAAAGACACGGCTCCCTGACTCTGACACAAACAACTCTTTAATAAAAAATATGCTTGTAAATATTTCTCTCATAAAACCAAACCTGGGGACAAAACTGGAACCATATTAGAACTCAATTCTTTTTTCATTATAGGGTTGGTTTTATTAAACCAAGCTTTTAGGAAGACCATGATTGTGCCCTCTTGGCCTTAGGCAGAAAGCAGTTTTAAATTCTTTCCGGTGATAAATAGCAAAAATAATTCGCTCACTAAGTTTTGTTAAACCCCACATGCATTTTTAAAATGTAATTATATATATTTTTTTTTTTCGGGCATACAGACCCATATAACTTATATAGAACAGCTAAATGAGAGACACGGCTCTCTGACTTAGAAAAAACAAACCAATGAGGGTAAGAACATTAATTATAAGTTTTAAAAAAACTATTAAAAAAAAACTGAGGCTCATTATTGAAATAAATTATCTTTATTGAAATTATTTCTTGTGTGGAATCTCTCTTTTTATTCTGTTCACTACTAGATGATTGATCAGTTTTTCTGTCATCAAGCATTTAGATCTCTGTTAATATGTCATATTTTTGTAAAGCTCATCTGACAAACATTCTTAGAAAATCTAAATGGTGGATTTTCTTTTTATCAAAATTTCATAAAATCTGAAATATTGGTTTACCAAAGAGACTGACATTTCCCAATACAAGGCCTAGGGGGATAGTTTCTTTCGATACAACAATAGCAAGTAGATTTTTGTTAGCACCGAGGAAAAGCAAATGTATATCTCTAAAGCTGAAATAATGCTTCAACTACGTTCGCAAGTACCGGCTGATTTGAATAGCAGGTGCAGGGGATTCAGAGCAGGAGCAGGGAGAAGAGAGAAGAAGAAGACATTTAAGCCATCTCTTCCATCAATCATCATGGGCAATATGAGACCATTAGTAAAGACGTTGGAAAAACTCAAAATCCTAGCAAGTCCCAGCCAGAATATTGGCAATGCTGCATTATGTGCTTTACTGAAACCAGGCTGCAAAATCAGATCCCTGACTGCAGCGTCTCTCTGCCAGGCTTTCTCACCATGTGAGCAAACAGGGATTGTAGAATACTGGAAAACCGCAACAAGGTGGGGTGGCAGTGCTTGTGAACAACAGATGGTGTCATCCAGGGCATAGTACTGTGAAGATTCATTACTGCAGCCCAGATATTGAACTTGTTGGCAGTTGGTTTATGGCCATATTATTTTCCCAGAGTTTACCAGTGTTTCAGTAAGATGTCTCTCCAAATCCGGTACAAGAGAGAGTGATATATTATAATTATTTCCTTTATTTAACCAATTAAATAAGCTCTTTGAGAATAAAATCCCTTTTCAAGAGTGGCCTGATAGAGAGCAAAAACATAGTTACAACAATGAAAGACAGAAATATACAACAGTTATACTCAACTACTGTACAGAAAAGTATAAAAACAATAATACTAGAAGCAGTCACACTGTCCAATAGTATTAATTTTCTGGCGATTTACAATTTATTTAAATTCTCCAAATATAATAAGATTAGTTCAATTTAGATACTTTAGTAGATTATTCCAAGAGAAAGGGGAAGCATATGTAAATACTGTCTCAGCCAATTCTATTCTGATCCAAGGAACTTCCATTTGAAGTGTTTGTTGGACAAGCAAGCCATACCATAACTTACACACATGTAGTGAAGAGCTAATTTGGAAGGAGCCCAGTAATACATTTATAAACAAACATGAACCACTTTGTAAGTCTATGGACTTAGAGCTAGAGCTAAATACACGGCAACAGCATATAGGGTACAATGTTTAACACAATTTCCACAAATAATTCCGCCTGAAAAGTTGCCCCTTGTTATTGCATTGGATTAACCTAAGTCTGTTTGAGAGCTAATGTTGGAAAAACGGACTGGACCAAAGAGCCGAAGGCCTTCCACTCCACTGAGCCAAAACAGTAACATCCATCCTTCTCCCTTTCTATCTGATGCTTTATAAGTGCTCTGCTTGAATAAACTAGGTATAATAGATAGTTGTGTTCGTGTTTTATTTGAAAAAAGCTATTTGATTCAACAGCTAATGGTTTTAAGAGGCTTAACTGATTGCTAATGCTCACTAAACAGACTGAACGAGCAACACAGGGCCGAAGACACTGCTACACTGGAGTGTAGCAGTGTCCTCTGCTGCCCTCTTGTGTCCTCTTTTCCTAGCTCTGTTTTCTGCTCTGCCCTCACCTGTTTTCAATCCCCTCGTTAGCCCCCTCTGTGTCTCTGTCCCCTTTAAAAGCCTCCCTCTTCAGTTCCTTTATGCTGGATCCTCGTCTAACGTCTGTCTGCTTACCTCGTCTCTCCCTGGCTCCTAGAGTTTGGTTTTCCCCTGATGTCTCCTTGGTTCTGGTTCGTTTGTTATTTCAGTTGTATTTATGATTCCTGCCTCAGTTCCTGTGAACCTCATTAAACCCACCTACTGTAAATTCACCTCTGCCTACTTGCCTCTGCATTTGGGTCCTCGATCCAACACCAAATCCTGACAGAGTGCCTAGCATCGTTAGCTCTAGCTACCTCATGACATGTGCTAGAGGCCGCATTTTGAGCTTTGAGCTTTCTTTTATTTACACTGGACCCGCCCGGACCAGACCCCATGAAGAGCTAACCCATTCACTTTCAGCCTCATCACAGTTTAATGAATTCCTGATTCATTGTTCACTTTTTAACAAAAAAACGAAATAAAAAAGTTTTGACTGCATTGAACATTTCTGTGTCAGGGCTTATTCACATGTATCTGTTTATCTCTTTTAAAGGACACTTTCAATGCATTAAACCTTAAAACTTGAACACTCATCCTCAGAGACTTTTGAACCGACTCTTAAACCCCGTGTCCCTTTAAATTTGTTTAATTGTGCTTATTTTCAGTAGTGTTTATTGTATGAGTATTTATTAGAAACAATAATACTGTGTGATTAGCTAATAAAGGTACCATTGTATTTAAACCGTGACTTTTTTGTGTTTATTTTACACAGTAAATGACTTATCACCCAGATTGTTTCAGTAGCATCCGAATGAACAGAGACACATTTATTTGGTTGGTGATTAATGACTTTGCTGATAGCCATAGTCCAACTTTTAATGCAGTAGACTAAGAACTCTAGTCAGTAAGCAAACTACAGTTATAATCAGTCAAGTTATAATAATTAATTAGTTTTACCCTTGATTAGAATGACCTGTTAATTAACTATAACTTCCAGTTCTAGTTATGTAATATATTCACAGCCGTCTGGTAAACTTGCACAACAGGGATACCTGTTGAGTCTGTCCTTCGGCAGCCCTCCTCGGCTCTTGCTCTCCTCCATAGAAGATCCTAAAGATCTTCTATGGAGCTTTCTGATGCAGCAGTGGCTTATCTGTAGCTGAGAGAAAGCAGCTGGTTAAGCTGATCAGGAAGGCCAGCTCTGTGATAATGGTGGATAATGTCTCCCACCCCATGCATGAAGCTGTTGCAGAACTGGAAAGCTCCTTCACTGACAGACTGCTGCACCCTACAGTAAATGCACCAGGGAGCGTTGTCATAGATCCTTCCTCCAAGCAGCCGTAAGACTTTATAACCATTACTGCTCCAAACAACTTATTTTTGCACAATTTCTGTCTTAGTCAGTTAAATAAAATGCTGCTGTCATTTTGCACATCTGATGTTGCTGCTATTTATCACATATCCATTACTATAAAATTATCACAGCTGTTTAATTTTTACTCTCCAGATGCTGAGCATTTATATTGTAAAAACACTGTACAATACAATATTTTTTTTCTTAACTCTGTTACTTATTCTGTTATTTTTATACACTTTCTAAGGTCCACACTGTGTGACCACTTCTGCTATAATCTTTTGCTTCTGTAAGACCACAATTTCCTCATTGTGGGACAATAAAGGGATTTGCATTCTATTCTATTCTATGTATGAGGGAAAAAAACCCTTTCCCTAAGGTTTGTTGATTAAGTTACTGCTGTTAACAGTAACTGAAACAGTTCCATACCCTAAAATTGTACATATTTTTAAGAAAACATTTCTCTGGGGTGTATGTCGATATGATAACCGGGACTAGGGATTAAGGTAGTTAGCACAAATCTTGCACTATCTGGAAAGGAAAATGATGACATGTAGTGTTCAGCTTCATGTAACTGACTCTGATTTTGCATATGTGTCCTCCCTCTCTGCTCCCAACTGTTAAGAGCTCATTGTTGAACAGAGGCTGTCCAGGCCTTTCAGAACCACTGAACCACCAACAGCTCAATGATGATGTTACTGACTCTACTGCTGACCATCCTGGAGCTCCTGGTGCAAGGTGAGATGCTCTTTCTAATACTTTCAGACTTCTCTCTGCTCAAAACTTTGGCTTAAGATGTAACCATGTTCCCCAGGATACATATCAACCAGCTTTGGTTTGTATGGTGTTATGTCTTTAAGCTCAAATTTCTACAAGGAAATTTATTTTTGTTTTGTGTTTCTAGGATCTTCAGGTCAAGTCACTATAACTCAGACTCCAGGATCTCAGTCTGTTGTTCCAGGACAGACTGTCTCTATTAAATGCAAAGTTAATCTAAGTTGGATTCACTGCCTCAGCTGGTACCTTCAGAAACCAAGAGATGCCCCTAAACTCATAATTAAATGCAGAAACAACCGTCAGTCTGGAGTCCCTGATCGTTTCAGTGGAAGTGGTTCCGGTTCTGACTTCACTCTGACCATCAGTGGAGTTCAGGCTGAAGATGCTGCAGTTTATTACTGTCTGAGTGGTCATGTCATTAGTAGTCAGTGGGTGTTCACACAGTGAAAAACAGTCATACAAAAACCTCCCTCAGTCAAACTGAACAGAAACTCCAGCTGAATGAACAGACTCTGAAACAGATCATTAAACACACACAGAGTTACAATAATTTTATGTATATAGAGTGCACATAAAAATGTATTTCTGATTTCCAGCAAGATTTCTAGTTGCTTAAGACGTGGTTAACTGTGAATGATGAAATTTGAGCAAAAATTTAATTTAAATGTCAATGTTTAGGTACAAGTCAAAGAAAACATTGTTGACATCGTGAAGTTTTGACTGGAGATCTTTTAACAGTGATAATATTGTTTTGGCTTCACTAGTGTCTCCTGAAACATACCATAGATTGAAACAGAAGTTATCTATCTATCTATCTATCTATCTATCTATCTATCTATCTATCTATCTATCTATCTATCTATCTATCTATCTATCTATCTATCTA
>NW_015150565.1:741354-743022 GCF_000732505.1 Cyprinodon variegatus
TCTAGAGAGTAAAACTGACATTTATGAGTTAATTTCTAAAAATATATTTACGTTTCTCTCTTCTTATCAGGGAGGGCGGTGCCCCAGCGCCCCCTATGGGCCGGCCGCCACTGGTGGAAGGCCTCTTGTTTGGTACCTGTGCCAAAGAAAAAGCGTTCAAAGGGTCAGCTATAGGCAGTAGTGCTGACTTCTCACTTAATGAAGACCCTCTAACGGTTAGTCTTACACCATCTACGCCCCCTGGAGAAGAGATCATTGGATCCACTGCAGTTTGTCATGCTGGTATTGGGGCAGATATTGCCATCATCTTCCTCCTGCAGCAAGCTCGGATTTACCTAGGGAAACCTGGAGAAACTGTGAGGATCATGTTCTTCGATGATTCTCCAGTGCTTTCCACACCATCCAGCCAAGACTCATAGGGGACAAGTTAGAGCTGTCAGAAGGTGACCAGCACATGTCCAAGTGGATTCTGGACTACCTCACTGGCTGCCCACAGTATGTGAGGGCACAAGGCTGTGTCTCACATAAGTTGGTTTTCATTATGGGGGTCCCACAGGGAACAGTGTTGGCACCCTTCTTCTTCCCCCTTTACATTTCAGACTACTACATCAACTCCCCATGCTGCCACCTGCAGAAGTTCTCTGACTTTTCTGCCATAGTTGGCCTAATCGCAGGCGGGGACGACCAAGTAGCTAGTGGCAGACTTTTGCAGAAGCAGATCTACCCCACTGACATTGGTGAACATCCAGGGAATGGACATTGAGATAGTGGACTCTTATGAATATCTGAGCGTTCACCTGAATTACAAACTGGACTGGACTCACAACAGTGAAGCTCTCTACAAGAAAGGTCAGATCAGACTCTTTCTGCTAAGGAGACTGAGGTCTTTTGGAGTGCAGGGAGTGCTCCTAAAGGCTTCCTGTGACTCTGTGGTGGAATCAGTGATCTTCTATGGAGCTTTCTTATGCAGCAGTGGCTTATCTGTAGCTGAGAGAAAGCAGCTGGTTAAGCTGATCAGGAAGGCCAGCTCTGTGATAATGGTGGATGATGTCTCCCACCCCATGCATGAAGCTGTTGCAGAACTGGAAAGCTCCTTCAGTGACAGACTGCTGCACCCTACAGTAAATGCACCAGGGAGCATTATCACAGATCATTCCCCCCAGCAGCTGTAAGACTTTATAACTATCACTGTTTCCAACACCTCAATAAGTTGTTAAATTAATGCTGATTTTTGCAGTTTCTCTCTTAGTCAGTTAAATAACATGCTGCTGCCATTTTTGCACATCTGATGTTGCTGCTATTCATCACATATCCATTACTATAAAACAATCACAGCAGTTTAATATTTACTCTCCAGATGCAGAGCATTTATATTGTAAAAATACAATACAATACAATATTTTTTTTCTTAACTCTGTTACTTATTCTGTTATTTTTATACACTTTCTAAGGTCCACACTGTGTGACCACTTCTGCTATAACCTTTTCGCTGCTGTAAGACCACAATTTCCTCATTGTGGGACAATAAAGGGATTTGTATTCTATTCTATGTATAAGGAAAAAACCCTTTCCCTAAGGTTTGTTGATTAACTTACTGCTGTTAACAGTAACTGAAACAGTTCCCTACCCTAAAATTGTACATATTTTTAAGAAAACATTTCTCTGGGG
>NW_015150565.1:744777-749177 GCF_000732505.1 Cyprinodon variegatus
ACTCTCCTCTGCTGCTGCTTCACAGGTAAAGTCAAGAGAATCAAACTCCTCTCCTCTATGAACAGCTGTCGCTCCAAAATGAAGCTGTCAGGTTTTAAAATCTGATGTTTTATTTTTCTTCAGAGTCTAAAATCCAGCCCACAGTGACTCAGCCTGCAGCAGTGAGCTCCTTGATAGGAGGAACCGTCACCATCAGATGCAGGACCAGTCATAATGTTTATGTCTCCAACCATTTATCCTGGTACCAGCAGAAAGGTGGAGAGGTTCCTAAGCTGCTGGTTTACACCTCCAGCACTCGAGAATCAGGGGCTCCAAGTCGTTTTACAGGCAGTGGATCAAACTCTGACTTCACTCTGACCATCAGTGGAGTTCAGGCTGAAGATGCTGCAGTTTACTTCTGTAACGGAGAGTTCCATTTAAGCACTTATGAGCTCTTCACACAGTGAAAAATCATCGTATCCATATTATCTATATTCTCTACTGACTTTTTGCCATATAGGATGTGAACAAGCACCAAACTACTTGTTGGTTCAACAAGAGCGACATGATAAAGAACAAGACTTATAATACAACTTTATCAGTAATGTTCCTTTCTTTTGCCATTTTGTGTCACTTCATTCATAAATGAACAGATAAATGCTTATTTTATCTTTTGAAAAACAAACAAACATAATAATATGTCCAGTTTTACAGGAGCTTCACCAATGTTACAAAACTCTTTTAAGAGATTTAACCCCTCACCCCTTTTTTCACAAATTCTTTGATGCACTTTATGAAATGGAAATGTCATTAAAGCTGTATACACAGTAAATGTTGCAGTGTTAAAGTAACATTAAAGAGTACATTTGGTCCCACTCTGAACTAGTGTGGGACCAAATGCACTCACAAAGTGTTACTTTAACACTGTAACATTTACTATGTACACTCTGTATATACAAAATGACAATAAACGTTTTCTAAGTTTAGGTCAAAAGCAATCTACTAGTTTGAGCTCATTCATTTTGTTTCTGTTCAAAATACCTCAGCCTTCACGTGGAATCATGACAGAATACAAAGCTGAGCTCCATGTGAAACATGATGACATTTAGAGTTCAGCTCCATGTAACTGGCTCTGATTTTGCATATGTGTCCTCCCTCTCTGCTCGGCGCTGTTAAGAGTTCAGTGTTGATCAGAGGCTGTCCAAGCCTTTCAGAGCCACTGAACCACCAGCAGCACAATGATGATGTTACTGACTCTACTGCTGACCATCCTGGAGCTCCTGGTTCAGGGTGAGACTCTCTGCTAAGAACTTTGGCTTAAGATGTAACCATGTTCCCCAGGATACAATATCAATAAACTTTGGTTTGGACGGTGATATAGTTTCTTTAAGCTCAATTTTTCTCTAAGGAAATGTATCTTTATTTTGTGCTTCTAGGATCATCAGGTCAAGTCACTATAGCCCAGACTTCAGGATCTCAGTCTGTTGCTCCAGGACAGACTGTCTCTATTAAATGTAAAGTTAATCCAAGTACAAGTTACTGCTTCAAATGGTACCTTCAGAAACAAGGAGATGCTCCTAAACCCCTTATAAGATGTGGAAGAGACCGTCAGTCTGGAGTCCCTGATCGTTTCAGTGGAAGTGGTTCTGGTTCTGACTACACTCTGACCATCAATGGAGTTCAGGCTGAAGACGCTGCAGTTTACTACTGTCAGAGTTATCATGACTTTGGCAGTCAGTATGTGTTCACACAGTGAAAAACAGTCGTACAAAAACCTCCCTCACTCAGACTTACTGTAACAGAAACTCCAGCTGAATGTCACAGCAGACTCTGACACAGATCACTAAACATAGACTGAGTAACAATAATTTTATCTAAATATCTTTCCTTGAAAGTATATTAACATGTATAGTACACACAAAAATTTATTTCTGGTCCTTTGGTAACCTTGGAAATGAACTATAACTCTTTGAAAGATCAAAGTTGATGTCAGATTAGAGTGAAATACAAACATTTAGGAACAAATGGAAGAAAATATTCTTGACAACTCGATGCAGATTTAGCTCTCCTGCCTGAATAGAGCTTCTTCGAACAGTAAAACTATTTTTAAGCCTCTAATTCTGGTTTAGAAAAAAAAAAAAGGCTTCAAGAAAATCAAATAAAAAAACTTTAATGGAGCCAAATATGGAATATGATAACAGTATAATTAGAACATAACATAGATTAAACTCTGTAGCTCCTCATTAGTTAAACCAAAGTTTAATGGACTACATTTTTTCAGAGGCAGTAGATCAAACTCTGAACACCACTGAAGTTCAAGCTGAAGATTCTGTCAGAGCAGATATGGCATTTTTTTTTATTGTTCTATTTATAAAGACGTGGTTTGAAACCTATTTTAATTACATATCAGATTACATTTAAAAACTATGATACTGTTCAAAGAAAAAAAAATAGCTTTAACCTGGTTGTCGGATCGAACATTTGAATCATTATTAAAGTCTTTCCAATACTATCTATCTCTGGCACAGATAAGGATGAATAATCTGTGGTCATTAACCTACAGTAGATAATGTTGAACAGGCCCTGAGTATCTCAGTGAATTTGATTTTAATTGAGATGACAAAAAAATGAGGCACAGTTTTGACAGAAAAGATTGTCTGGAAAAAATAGATCACTTTGACATGAGACAGAAATGCAGACAGAAATGTAAAAANTCATAGCATCAACAGCCAGGCTGTGTTCACACAGTGAAAAACAGTCGTACAAAAACCTCCCTCAGTCAGACTGAACAGAAACTCCAGCCGAATGTCACAGCAGACTCTGACACAGATCACTAAACACACACAGAGTAACAATCAGTTTATCTAAATATCTTTGCTCAAAAACATATTAACATGTATTTCGCACACATTAATGTATTTCTGGTCATTTGGTGAACTTTGAAATTAACTAAAACTCTTTGTTATGAGAGATCACATTTAATGTTCGATTAGAGAGAAATGCAAACATTTAGGAACAAATGGGAGAAAAACATTGTTGACAACTCGATGCAGATTTAGCTCTCCTGCCTGAACAGATTATTTGAACAGTAAAACTTTTGTTTAAGCCTCTACTTCTGGTTCAGACAAAAGACGACTTCAAGAAGAATTTAAATGAAAAAAAAAATTTATTAAGGCAAATGTTGAATATAAAAACAGCTTAGTTAGAACATAAAGCTGATTAAACTCTCTAGCTGCTCATTAATTAAACTAAAATATTTTCAATTAATTCAATTGATGTTAATGGGAACTGAAGGGAAAAACATGAAAACAGGACAATTTTATTGTTTTTTATTTATACAGACCAGGTTTGAAACCTGTTTAAATAGATATTAGATTACGTTTAAAAACTATTATACTGAAGAAAGAGTTAAATAAGTTAAATAGTTTTAACCTGTTTTTCTTAAATATACTAACTACTTTTGACACAGTGAAAGATGAATAGTATGTGGTCATTAACCTATATAATGTTGAACTGAGTATCTCAGTGAATTTGCTTTACATTAAAATGACAAAAAACTGAGACACACTTTTGACAAAAAAGATTGTCTGGAAAAAATAGTTCACCAGAAAAATCACATTGACTGATTTTATGACATCATCACTAAAAAGGCTTTCAGTCAATTTTCATTTTAAATTTCATGAGATCATTTTTACTTTTTGGTCAGAGATTTGCCATCTTACAAAGTAAAGCATATTTTACAAAAATTGCTTTACATCATTTTTTATTTTGATTTATTTTCATTGTTTACATGTTTAGAAGCTGCAGTAAAGATGTTGAATATTTCTGCAAAATGCCGAGCAAGATTTTTTTCTTTATCTTTACATAGAGATATACATAATTTTCTCATATTTTATAAGAAACAACATGTTATTTGTTTACAAGGTAAATCTGAAATGATTCATCCATAATCTAAAATAAAGCTTGAAAATTTTTCCAACCTTTTTGTCAACGTTTAGTTTAAATTCTAATGGGATTTTATGGCATAGAGAAGAAGAATCCTCTCTAAGTTCTGATATGACCAAAACCAGATGTTCCATGTTAAACCATGTTGAACTAAATTGAGCAAAACTGTATGAAAATGTCTTGTTATAACCACAAAATTGTGATTTATTGCTAATTGACCTTTATTGACTCCATATACAACAGATGTGATGTTATGATTTATTTATTTTGTTGAAAATTTAAGGATCTTGAGAAGAAATAGAAGGTTAAAAATGAAATCTGATACACATTTTACAGACAATACAGAGTGAAAAGACAAAAAAAAATAAGTCAGGTTGTTATTGGGAACACTGGTCTCTCCTCAGTGTCTCTGTGACTGCAGACTGGGAGCCCTGGGTGGCCTCACAGGTCACAGAGCCCACCTTCCTCCACTGGTC
>NW_015150565.1:751267-753026 GCF_000732505.1 Cyprinodon variegatus
GGATTTCATCTGAGACCTGATTCAAATTTCGGGATTTAGAAAGATAGTGTTTTTCCTTTAAGACCACATCCACCTGAATCAAGGAGGAGAGACCAACTGACATTCTCATTTACAGTACTGAAAATACAAAAAAATGCTGACTTGGAGATATGTCAGACACACAACAGGACTCGGCCCAAGCCTACTGTTGTAAGGTTTGGTGGAAGTTAGTTGAGGACCCAAATGCAGAGATGAGTTTTGCTGATTTAATGAAGATTCCAAAAGACAACAGAGGCAAAATCCAACAACTAAAATACAGAAAACCAGAAACCAAGAGATACCAGGGGAAAACACACATCTCTATTTATTCACTGGATTGCTGATAGCCCGTTTATAGTACAGGGTGGGTTGAAGTCACCAGCTGCCATATTGGTACTCCCTAGTTACAGTAGACTGGCCACAATGTAAACAATACGTGCGCTAAAGCATCGAGAAATGAGGATTTTCTCAGTTTCGGGGGGGCTTAAGACTTTTAGAATAAAGATAAATTCATCACTTTGACACACACTTGCTGTTTCATAGCATCAGTAGATTATTTTGTAATATATGATAGAAAAATAGGACATCACATTGCATAGTCAGTATGAAGTCAATTAAGTCTATAAATCATGTAATATAACATATTATAAAAATCCATCACAACAAAATTAATACGTTAATGGAGGAAAGTAACAGTCTAGTCAGATATAAAGAAACACACACACACACACACACACACACACACACACACACACACACACACACACACACACACACACACACACACACACACACAATGCCTGATGATGTGCCAAAAGTGCTAAATTGATGTACATGTAATATACATGTATTGATTACATTGTTATGCTAATTACATTACTTTACAGAAACCTTTAAATAGCAACTGTGTGAAAGTGTCGAGTACCAAGATGGCAGCATATGACTTCAGTTTTTTTCTGATCTATCAGCAATACAGTGAATCAGTGGAGAGGATGCAGAAGCCCATTTCTCCTCGTGCACGCTCCGTTTAATAGTTGCTGTTTGCATCACTCATACAAGCTTACTTTCCAAAAGAAGATTTGCAATTTTTCCACGATGTCAGACTCACCACTAGTCATTGAAAATGGGAAAGAGCACGTAGGATGGCTTTACGTTAACAAACCACTAGACTGACTGACAATTAGGAGGACCACTTATTTTGATGATCCACCCAGAAAAAGAAAACATCCTCCACTATACCATTAATGAAATATGAACTGTGAATGTCTTTATAAACTAAAAAAGGTGTCATACAGAAACCTCACTCACTCAAAACTGAACTGAGTGAATCTAAAGGCAGCACAAGAAGCAGAAACACTTTACTGAAAAACTGTACATGCCTGCACACACATCCACTTCAGGACAAGTATGAATAATAAACAGCTAACATAGAAATAGATGAAATAGTTTCACACCCTAACATTGCACTTTCTTATTTTCTAGCATTTTTCTCAGGGCCAATATCATTATAACTTGTAATAAAGCTTTTCAGCAGTTTTTGAATATTCAGTTTCAAAATTCAGTAAAGGAGTGGCACAGAGAAAGACAAAATGTATTGGAAATTAAATAAAAAATACTTTAAATATATTTAAATTCAGGGATCTGTTTTAACATGAAATGAAAAATTTAAGTAGAAAGAAAAATAGCAACATGAATACATAACATATCAGCATATCAGTTTGTAGTGATCTCACATTATTGA
>NW_015150565.1:755116-756488 GCF_000732505.1 Cyprinodon variegatus
GCCACTGAACCACCAGCAGCACAATGATGATGTTACTGACTCTACTGCTGACCATCCTGGAGCTCCTGGTTCAGGGTGAGAATCTCTGCTGAAAACTTTGGCTTAAGATGTAACCATGTTCCCCAGGATACAATATCAATCAGCTTTGGTTGTGATGGTGATATAATATATTTAAACTCAACTTTTCTTTAAGGAACTATATTTTTATTTTGTGCTTCTAGGATCATCAGGTCAAGTCACTATAACCCAGACTCCAGGATCTCAGTCTGTTGTTCCAGGACAGACTGTCTCTATTAAATGTAAAGTTAATCCAAGCACAAGTTATTGCTTCTATTGGTACCTTCAGAAACAAGGAAATGCTCCTAAACTCCTTATAACATGTGGAAGCACCCGTCAGTCTGGAGTCCCTGATCGTTTCAGTGGAAGTGGTTCTGGTTCTGACTACACTCTGACCATTAATGGAGTTCAGGCTGAAGATGCTGGAGTTTACTACTGTCAGAGTTTTCATAGCATCAACAGTCAGCGGGTGTTCACACAGTGAAAAACAGTTGTACAAAAACCTCCCTCAGTCAAACTGAACAGAAACTCCAGCTGAATGTCACAGCAGACTCTGACACAGATCACTAAACACACACAGAGTAAAAATCAGTTTATCTAAATATCTTTCCTCAAACATATATATTAACATTTATAGCACACATATAAATGTACTTCTGGTCATTGGGTGAGCTTTGAAATTAACTAAAACTCTTTGTTATGAAATATCAAATTTGATGTCAGATTAGAGTGAAATGCAAACATTCAGGAACAAATTGAAGAAAAACATTGTTGACAACTCGATGCAGATTTAGTTCTTCTGGTTCAGAAAAAAAACAGCTTCAAGAAAATTTTAAATAAAAAAAACTTGAATTGAACCAAATGTTGAATATGAAAACAGCTTAATTAGAATATAAAGCAAAATACACTCTCTAATTGTTCATCAATTAAATTAGAAAGAGTTTTATGGACTCTAAATGTAGATCAAACTCTGAACACCACTGAAGTTCAAGCTGAAGATTCTGTCAAAGCAGATAGTTTGAACAACAATAGAAAACCTATATAATGTTGACACAAAAGATTGTCTGGGAAAAAAATATCCCCAGAAAATTCACATTGACTGATTTCATGACATCATCACTAAACAGGCGTTCGGTCAATTTTCATCATAAATTTCATCAGATTATTTTTACTCTTTTGTCAGACATCTACCATCTTACAGAGTTAAACATATTTTACTAAATATTCTTTGTATCTTTATCTTTATATAGAGATATACATAGTTGTCTCCTTTTTTATAGGAAAAATATTTAATATGTTTACAAAGTAAAATATT
>NW_015150565.1:757742-761906 GCF_000732505.1 Cyprinodon variegatus
TTTACAGATTTCCTGTAGTTTTAAAGGATTTTATAGATCACTCATGTAAAACTGATTACCTGGTCAATACTCAGCAAGAACAAAGGAAAGTTTTGCCTTTTTTGTTTTATCCCATCTTTTCACACCATGCATTTCAGGCCTGAAGAAAACAGGTTAGCAAAAAGAGTCTCTGTTCATCTGAAAAAAAGATTTCATATTATCTATATTCTCTAATCTCTATATTTGAAGGAAGATGTCCCAGAATGCATTTATAAATAAAACCAGCCAGGGAGCAAGAATCAGTAATAAAACAAAAAGCACAGTGATATACTGCATCCGTTTTTTTTTTTTTTTTAACTGCTGAGCTGAAGACTTCATAAAAGCAGTTCTCAATAATCAATCAGGGGGAGAATGGTTGAAATAATCAGGTGTCTTCTAAATCAGGCTGAGAAACACTTTTGTTTTCTAAAAATGATCAAATATTTAAGTTTTATCTTAGAGGAGTTGTTAGATATGTTATTTAAAAAACAGACTCTCATACCTAAATATTTGTACCATGTGACAATTTTAACATAAATTTCCTAAACAACTGATGAACTGGGGAGAGATGGAAGCTACTTATCATTTGAAATTATCATTTGATCTACAGTGTTAAAAGCTTTAATAAGTCAATAAAGAGAGCTGGACAATAAATATCTATTGTATTTATAATGTTATTTACAATTTCAAAAGCAGCAGTTGTTGTTCTACTGTATGATTTTTCTGAAAACCCAACTGCTGCTGCTAAAGCAGTCCTATTCCACCTGAAAAATTTTTCAGTTGTTCAGTAATGAATTTCTCCAAAACTTTGGGAAGTACACAATTTAGAGATTGGTCTATGACTGTTTACTACAGATAAATTACCTCATTCCAACAAGTGGAGAACAAAGGAAGACTTCCGTTTGCCGAGAATCTTATTTTTTGAAAGAGTTTGATTAAAGATGAAATATAGAGGCTTCACTACAAGATTAGCAGCTGAGCTAAAAAGAGGCTCACATTTGTCTGGTCTAGCAAATTGACAAGGATCTAACCATTTTAGATCCTTTGATCCTTGGTTACACCAAAAGAGGAAAAACTAAATTCTGGAGTCAAATCATTCAAATGTTCTTTAGGGAGATCTTCTTGCACACTTGGTCTCTGAAAAGGGATAAAATAAAATAAGGATCCTGAGGAAGAGAATTGTTGAACTTTCATATCTTTTTTAAATCATATAAGCAGAGTAATAAATTGATTTTAGGAAAATGATGTACTGGAAAATGCAAACTGATGTTTTAAAATGTAAAGATAATGCTTGAAAATGTATGTTAAAGATACAAAAGCTAATTTTACTTTACTTTTTAATTCCAAAAAAAATTATAAATTTATAAATTATTTCATTTCTTAGATCCAAAAATCTCTGTAGGAGTCAGTCAGAGTATTTCCATAGAGCCACTTTGCATCAGCAGCTCCATGCTCCAGCGCTCTGGGAGAGTTTATAGTCCTGAGAGTTGAACACTGGATGACTGACAGCTGTCCTTCATGACAACAGAAGACACAGAAATCCTCCTCATCAAAAACATGACTTCTATCTGCGTCCTCATCTGGACTCTCCTCTGCTCCTGCTTCACAGGTAAAGTCCAGAGAATCAAACTCCTCTATAAACATCTTTCCCTCTGAAATGAAGCTGTCAGGTTTTAAAATCGGATGTTTTATTTTTCTTCAGAGTCTAAAATCCAGCCCACAGTGACTCAGGCTGCAGCAGTGAGCTCCTTGATAGGAGGAACCGTCACCATCAGTTGCAGGACCAGTCACAATGTTTTTGGCTCCAACCGTTTATCCTGGTACCAGCAGAAAGGTGGAGAGGTTCCCAAGCTGCTGGTTTACAAAACCAGCACTCGAGCATCAGGGACTCCAAGTCGTTTTACAGGCAGTGGATCAAACTCTGACTTCACTCTGACCATCAGTGGAGTTCAGGCTGAAGATGCTGCAGTTTACTATTGTAAAGGGGAGTTCCCTTCAAGCACTCATGAGTTCTTCACACAGTGAAAAATCATCATNTTTATAGTCCTGAGAGTTGAACACTGGATGACTGACAGCTGTCCTTCATGACAACAGAAGACACAGAAATCCTCCTCATCAAAAACATGACTTTGATCTGCCTCCTCATCTGGACTCTCCTCTGCTGCTGCTTCACAGGTAAAGTCCAGAGAATCAAACTCCTCTATGAACATCTGTCCCTCTGAAATGAAGCTTTCAGGTTTTAAAATCTGACGTTTTATTTTTCTTCAGAGTCTAAAATCCAGCCCACAGTGACTCAGGCTGCAGCAGTGAGCTCCTTGATAGGAGGAACCGTCACTATCAGTTGCAGGACCAGTCATAATGTTTATGACTCCAAATATTTATCCTGGTACCAGCAGAAAGGTGGTGAGGTTCCTAAGCTGCTGGTTTACAAAACCAGCACTCGAGCATCAGGGACTCCAAGTCGTTTTACAGGCAGTGGATCAAACTCTGACTTCACTCTGACCATCAGTGGACTTCAGGCTGAAGATGCTGCAGTTTACTACTGTAACGGGGAGTTCCCTGCAAGCACTCATGAGTACTTCACACAGTGAAAAATCATCATACAAAAACCTCCCCCCTCAGGCTGAACTGAAACTACAGAGGCTGCTGAAACCTCCAATTACTAAAGAGTCCAATCACTTTGTTGGAGGTAAAAAAAACATGATGGTTTAACTTGATAATTACATTTATTAACTGGTTGTATTTCAGATTTATGAAATGTATTATCTTCTTCAGACCTTTAATGATATGAAAAGCTTGAAAATAATTTATACAAGCTACAATCAAATAATAGAGTAAATATAAAGAGTTTTTACGTATTTTTACAGGTTTGCTATAGTTCTAAAGGTTTTTATAGATCACTAATGTAAAACTGATTACCTGGTCAATACTCAGCAAGAACAAAGGAAAGTTTTGCCCATTTTGTTTCATCACATCGTTTCACACTCATGTATTTTAGGCCTGAAGAAAACAGGTTAGCAAAAACGGCCTCTGTTCATCTGAAAAAAGACAAACCAGAGATGTAGACTGAGGACATATATTTCACTGTCATCATTTGTTTCACATTAACTGCTGATTTCATGTTATCTATATTCTATATATTTGAAGGAAGATGTCCCAGAATGCATTTATTAATAAAACCAGCCAGGGAGCAAGAATTAGTAATAAAACAAAAAACACATTGATATACTGCATCCAGTTTTTTTTCAACTGCTGAGCTGAAGAGTTCATAAAAGCAGTTCTCAATAATCAATCAGAGGGAGAATGGTTGAAATAATCAGGTGTCTTCTGACTCAGGCTGAGAAACACTTTTGTTTTCTGAAAATGATCAAATATTTAAGTTTTATCTAAGAGGAGTTGTTGAATATGTTATTTAAAAAACATACCTAAATATTTGTTTCATCTGACAATTTAAACATAATTTCCTAAACAACTGATAAACTGGGGAGGAGAGATGGAAGCTACTTATCATTTGAAAATAGCATAGCCTTTGATGTTTCTGCATTCAAAAAGAACTTAAGCTCAGCCGACCAGGATTAAACAATGCCAACACAGATTTTAGCGGCTGAACAATTGTGAAACTGAAGAAGAAGAACAATAATTAATAGTTAAATTGACATAAAGATGAGATTCTGCATCAGGCAAGCTGTTGCTTACTTAAATTTTGAACAATAAAGATCCTAGGAAATTGCCTTGAGGAACTCCCTATGTTTTTGTTTTTTTTTCTTTTTACTTTTAACAACACTTTATTTAAACAATTCAAACATATAAACAATTGACGTAAAACAAGTGTCAGTTAAAAATCACTATTAAGATAAAAACAAGTGTCAGTTAGAATCATTAAATGAGGAGCTTGTTAAAATGTAGATTTCCATTATCTGACACAGTACATAAAATGTTTTTAAAACCCCACAACTGAATAAAATCCTCCATGTTCTGTGTGACTCTGTGGAAGTGAAACTCCAACCTTATTCTGGCTTTAACGTTGCACTTCCACAGAGCCACGGCATCAAGGTGAGGTCCTTCTTGCAGTCTGTCTATACGGGCCAGGTAAATGGCCATCATTGCTTCACTGTTTAGGAAACATAAAAGTCGGACCTTTGGCTT
>NW_015150565.1:763158-764767 GCF_000732505.1 Cyprinodon variegatus
TTTATCTAAATATCTTTGCTCAAAAACATATTAACATGTATTGCGCACACATTAATGTATTTCTGGTCATTTGGTAAGCTTTGAAATTAACTAAAACTCTTTGTTATGAGACATCAAATTTCATGTTCAATTAAAGTGAAATGCAAACATTTAGGAGTAAATGGAAGAAAATATAGTTGACAACTCGATGCAGATTTAGCTCTCCTGCCTGAACAGAGATTCTTTGAACAGTAAAACTTTTGTTTAAGCCTCTAATTCTGGTTCAGACAAAAGACGACTTCAAGAAGAATTTAAATGAAAAAACCTTAATTGAGCCAAATGTTGAATATAAAGACAGCTTAGTTAGAACATTAAGCTGATTAAACTCTCTAGCTGCTCATTAATTAAACTAAAATATTTTCAATTGATTCAATTGATGATAATAGGAACTGAAGGGAAACACATGAAAACAGGAAATTTTTATTGTTTTATATATACAGACATGGTTTGAAACCTGTTTAAATAGATTAGATTACGTTAAAAAACTATTATACTGTAGAAAGAAAAGAATTAAATAGTGTTAACCTGTTTTTCTTAAATATACTAACAACTGACACAGATAAAGATGAATAATCTGTGGTTATTAACCTATATAATGTTGAACAGGCCCTGAGTATCTCACTGAATTTGCTTTACATTAAAATTACAAAAACTGAGACACGATTCTGAGAAAAAAGATTGACTGGAAAAAATAGTTCACCAGACAAATCACTTTGACTGATTTTATGACATCATCACTAATCAAGCTTTCAGTCAATTTTCATCTTTACGTTAAATCAGATTATTTTTACTCTTTAAAACTTTGTAAGAAATACCATCATACAATGTTAAACATATTTTACAAATATGTTTTACAGTATCTATGTGTATTTTTATTAGTTTTCATTGCTTAAATATTAAGAAGCTGCAATAAATATTTCTGTAAAAAAACTGAGCAACATTGTTTTTCTTTATCTATATATAGAGATGTACATAGATTTCTCCTATTTTATAGGAAAAACATTTCATTTGTTTACAAAAAAAATCTCTAAAGAGATTAATCTAAAAAAAAAAAGAAAAAAAAACTTGAACCTTCTTCCAACCTTTTTGCTGACATTTAGCTTCAATCCTAATAGGACTTTTTGGCATAGAGAAAAAGAATCCTCTCTGTGTTCTGATATGATGGAAACCAGATGTTCCACGTTAAACCATGTTGGACTAATTGAGAAAAACTGTATGAAAATGTCTTGTCACGAATAGAAAATAATGATTTGTTGCTAATTTTAACCTTTATTGATTCCACATACAACAGATGTGACGGTTTATGTTTTTGATTATGTTGAAAAAATTGAGGATCTTGAGAAGAAATAGAAGGTTCAAAAATGAAATCTGATACACATTTTACAGACAATACATTTTGCCATAAAAGACTTTAAAAAGTAACAGATTGAAAAGAAAAAAAAAAGAACAAGTCAGGTTTTCACTGGGAACACTAGTCCCTCTTCAGTGTCTCTGTGACTGCAGTCTGGGAGCCCTGGGTGGCCTCACAGGTCACAGAGCCCACCTTCCTCCACTGGTCTGCAGGGAGCCT
>NW_015150565.1:764824-766218 GCF_000732505.1 Cyprinodon variegatus
TTTACTACTGTCAGAGTTACCACAGCGGTGGGGTGTTCACACAGTGAAAAACAGTCGTACAAAAACCTCCCTCAGTCAGACTGAACAGAAACTCCAGCTGAATGTCACAGCAGACTCTGACACAGATCACTAAACACACACAGAGTAACAATCAGTTTATCTAAATATCTTTCCTCAAAAATATAATAACATGTATAACATATGAAAGAAGCAAGTTTAGTCAGATTAGAGTGAAATGCAAACATTTAGGAACAAATTGAAGAAAAACATTGTTAACAACTCGATGCAGATTTAGCTCTCCTGCCTGAACAGATTCTTTACACAGTAAAAATATTGTTTAAGCCTCTAATTCTGGTTCAGACAAAAGACGACTTCAAGAGGAATTTAAATAAAAAAAAAGAAGCAAACAAAATATTGAGTTTAGGTACAGCTTAATTAGAACATAGAGCTGATTAAATCCTCTAGCTGCTCATTAATTAAACTAAAAAGAGTTTTATGAGAGTTTCAGAGCAGATAGTTTGAACAACAATACAAAACAATCAATAAATTAACTAATCTAGAATGAATGGAATTATTATTGATGACTGGTAATGCCAACTGAAAGCAAACACATAAAAACATGGACATTTTTTATTGTTTTGTTTATAAAGACGTGGTTTGAAACCTATTTTATTTACATATCAGATGACATTTAAAAAATATGATACTGTAGAAAGAAAAAAGTAAATATGTTTTACCTGGATTTCTTAAAGGATCAAATATTTGATTCATTATAAAAGTCTTTCCAATACTAACTACCTCTGACACAGATAAAGATGAATAATATGTGGTCATTAACCTATATAATGTTGAACAGGCCCTGAGTATCTCAGTAAAATCAATTTACAGTAAAATGAAAAAAAATGAGGTACGGTTTTGACACAAAAACTGTCTGGAAAAAATAGTTCACCAGAAAAATCACATTGAGTGAATTTTATGACATCATCACTAAACAGGCGTTCAGTCAATTTTCATCATAAATTTCATCAGATTATTTTTACTCTTTTTTGTCAGAGATTTACCATTTTACAAAGTTAAACACATTTTACAAATATTCTGTATATATTTATCCTTATATAGAAATATACAATCAAATCAATCAAAATCAAATCAAAAACTTCTTTATTGTCAACTACAATTTACATTACAATAGAAATTTCAGTTTCAGTACAACGGTTCATTGAGGAGGGGGAACTGATTAACTGAGGCCATGCGTGCCACAGAACGAATTATTATGGCTTCCCGGGTCCCAGGCTGTTACCTATAGCGCTGCCTTACATAGTTGTCTCCTATTTTATAGGAAAAACATTGAATATGTTTACAAAGTAATATATTTGAAGATGAAACCATAATCC
>NW_015150565.1:769511-774967 GCF_000732505.1 Cyprinodon variegatus
CAGAGCAGATAGTTTGAACAACAATACAAAACAATCAATAAATTAACTAATCTAGAATGAATGGAATTATTATTGATGACTGGTAATGCCAACTGAAAGCAAACACATAAAAACATGGACATTTTTTATTGTTTTGTTTATAAAGACGTGGTTTGAAACCTATTTTATTTAGATATCAGATTACATTTAAAAACTATGACACTGTAGAATGAAAAAATTAAATATGTTTTACCTGGATTTCTTAAAGGATCAAATATTTGATTCATTATAAAAGTCTTTCCAATACTAACTACCTCTGACACAGATAAAGATAAATAATCTGTGGTCATTAACCTATATAATGTTGAACAGGCCCTGAGTATCACAGTGAATTTGCTTTACAGTAAAATGAAAAAAAAATGAGGTACGGTTTTGACACAAAAGATTGTCTGGAAAAAATAGTTCACCAGAAGAATCACGTTGAGTGAATTTTGTGACATCATCACTAAACAGGCGTTCAGTCAATTTTCATCATAAATTTCATCAGATTATTTTTACTCTTTTGTCAGAGATTTACCATTTTACAAAGTTAAACATATTTTACAAATATTCTGTATATATTTATCCTTATATAGAGATAAACAATCAAATCAATCAAAATCAAATCAAAAACTTCTTTATTGTCAACTACAATTTACATTACAATAGAAATTTCAGTTTCAGTACAACCGTTCATTGAGGAGGGTGGAACTGATTAACTGAGGCCATGCTTGCCACAGAACACATTATTATGGCTTGCCAGGTCCCAGGCGGTTACCTATAGCTCTGCCTTACATAGTTGTCTCCTATTTTATAGGAAAAATATTTAATATGTTTACAAAGTAATATATTTGAAGATGAAACCATAATGCAAAAAAAAGCTGGAAACTTTTTCTGACCTTTTTGTTGATAATCATTTTTTTCAATCGTAATGGAAGTTTATGGCATAGAGAAGAAGAATCCTCTCTAAGTTCTGATGTGACCAAAACAAAATGTTCCACGTTAAACCATGTTGAACTAAATTGAGCAAAACTGTATGAAAATGTCTTGTCATGAACACAAAATTGTGATTTGTTGCTAATTGATCTTTATTGATTCCACATACTACAGATGTGATGTTATGTTTTATTTATTATGTTGAAAAATTGAGGATCTTGAGAAGAAATAGAAGGTTAAAAATGGAATCTGATACAAATTTTACAGACAATACAGAGTGAAAAGACAAAAAAAAAAACAAGTCAGGAGGTTACTGGGAGCACTGATCTCTCCTCAGTGTCTCTGTGACTGCAGACTGGGAGCCCTGGGTGGCCTCACAGGTCACAGAGCCCACCTTCCTCCACTGGTCTGCAGGGAGCCTCAGGGTGCTGCTCCAGCTGTAGAGGCCGTCCTTCTGCAGCACTCCTCTGCTCTTGTTCTCCTCCCAGCTGCTGCTGCTGCTGCTGCCGTCCACCTTCCAGGACAGACTCCAGTCNTTAACAAACCTCCCATAAGTTTACTTTGAATAATAAACATGAGCTATCACTGTTTTTTGTATCAAATAAACTGTGTTTTATATCAAACAGAAAAACAGATTTTCACATTTAAAAGAAAAAGATTAAGTTTGTACAATAATTTTGCAGTCCTAAAAATATATTCAGTAGATTAAAATGAAAGATTTTTTCAACTTATAATAATTTGATATAATATTTAAAGTATTATGCAATTCAATAACTAAACCTAAATCATAAATCTGTCAATAATACAAAAAAAAATGAAAAGTTTAATGATCCAGCAGTCTGTAGCAGGATGTTACTGCCAGATGTCGTTTTACTCCAATAGTCACTTCTTCTCTTAACGTTTCACTTCCCTTCATGAAGCTTCTCATGCGTATCAGCCCAACCATAATCTACCACCTTAAATATTTCATTGACATTTTAATCATACATGTCTGGTTAGAATTTATTGTGAAAACCTACTAATTAAATTTAACATTTATTTAATGTTTTTTTCCAAATTGACAACAGATAACGGTCTACTTTATTCTGTACCGCTCCTATTATAGGTTTTAAAGACGAACAGTTTAGGTCCCAGATTACAGATGGAGTTACATGGATGTTATATTTTATCAATTATGAACGTAACTAAACTTTATAAAAATAAAATGGAAATCTTAATATTGATTTCACTTAAATATATTGGTCGTGTAATCAAAAAATTACATGTTTTTCTACCCAAAGAAAGATAAACAGAAAAAAAACTTAGAAAGTATATTATTGCCTCTTTATTCCTAAAGTTTTTGCTAATTTACTTCCAGACTCCAGTCTGGATTCTCCACTGACCGTGTTCGCCAGGGATGCAAAAACTGAATGAGCCGACTGAATGACACAAATCTCTGACTATTCAGACTTAATTAAAACCAACAAGTCCAGATTAAACTATTCAAACAAAAATACGGTTATAAATCCATAAGGGGACACATAACACATTGCATTATATTCTATTTGTAGCTTTCAAAATAATAAAATTGCCTTAGTGTCTCCTATCATTGATTTTGTGAATATAAATCAATCTATCAAACTTTTCTAAAGTCTAACTGTTATAAAAGTAAATAGAAAAAATAAAAATAAAATAGTGCCAAACAGTTTTACTTACTTCCAAGCTCCAGTCTGGTTCCTCCACCAAACGTGTACCACAGTGATACAAACTGATGAAGCCGGCGTACAAAAACCTCTGACTGTTAAAGACACGGCTCTCTGACTCTGAACATAAACAACTCTGTNTAAGTTTTGTAGAACTACACTTATTAAGTTGTGTCAGCTAAGTTTTTCAAGTTCTGCCAAGTTTTTTTTAATTCAAGTTACTGGAACTTTCAAGTCTGTAAAAACTTATTATTTTAAGTTCAGATTATCTGTAAAAAGTTATTTTAAATTCAGATTTAATAACTTGTAATACTTGTAAATGTAATAACTTACATTTTTGAGTTTAAATCCCCCCCCATTAAATCATCCACTGACAGTAAACCATTCATCCATTTTCTTACACACTTGTCCCAAGTGGGGCGAGAGGTCACCAGACACAAAGGACTAACAACCATTCATGCACACACTCACACCTAAGGACAATTTAGAGAAGCCAATCAACCTAACAGTAATGTTTTTGGACTGTGGGAAGAAGGCCGGAGTACCAGGAGAGAACCCACGCATGCTCAGGGAGAACATGCAGAAAGACCCCGGGCCAGGAATCAAACCCACAACCTTCTTGCTACAAGGCAGCAGTGCTACCCACTGCACCACTGAGCAGCCCTGACAGTAACCAGTTAAATTTTGCATGTTTATTTGAACCACTTTGGCAAAAACAGGTTTACAATTCCACAATGTAAAAAAGCAATGTAAACAAGTAATCTTATGCTTAAAGCAAATCCGGTTTCAGCATATATTTTTTTACTTTCCAACTCCTGTTAAAACCTTACAAATAATGCAATATTGCCAGAAATGACAGGAAACCAGTGCCTTAGTCTTCTCTTGGACGAGTCCTCAGGGAAAGTTACCGCCAGCAGAGTGACCAGATGGCCGATGCAAACGTTAGAAGGGAGCTCCTGGGAAAATATGAAACAATAGAACATTTTATACTAGAATGTCATAAATATGAAAGCGAGAGAAGATATATGAGGAGAGAGTTTGAATGTATTTAGGAAAAGATTAATTTATTAGCTATTTTGAGGAAGAATTTGGGGAGTAAACATATATATATATAACTATAAAATTTTTAAAGAAAACAAAATTATTTAATAGAACTTTATTATAGAGAGGGGGAATGTGTGTATGATATAGACGGGTAGAATACAAAGTTGTGTATGAATATGTATAATTTATTTTATTTTTTATTTTTTTGGTTTCTTTTTGTTCTTCAGAAATTATATGTTTATCATTATATAGTCCATCACGAACCACACTCCATATCAGTAAGTGGTTTGGTTATTAATAAAGCATTTTTTTTATTTTTACATTACACAAAAATAAAAAATAAAATATAGTAGGGGGAACTATAGAGCTACACACTCATGTACAGTAGGTGGCGGTATGCACCTATAAGCTGCTTGCAATCCAACCATCTGACAAAGAAGAAGAGTTTTATTGTGAAAGTCTTCACCCGGAAAAAGTTTTCAACAGTTCCGCTTCTTGTTATGATGGTAGGTTAAACTCGTCTGAAGTAAATTTGTTAGTTTTTAGGGATTCGAACCACTTTGCCTTCACGCCGAACCGAGAAGTGACGGTTAGCTGGAATGCTAACGAGGAAAACATCTTTTGGAAACTGCCTGAAGTCAAGACAAACTGACTGTCTGGACGAATTTGAAGGAAATTTGGAGGTTGGGATAAAAACATTTGTGACTAGATCAGAATGGCAGCTTAGGCTGTAGATGATGATGATGATGATGATGATGATGATGATGATATGGATAGTTATTATAAAGTTATTATAAAGCTATGGGTAGCTAGTGGCCGAGGAAGATGAAAATTTGAAGGGAACCAGGTAGTAAAATAATTATTGAAATAGTTCAGAGGATGGAAACAAGAGTGTAGGTAAAGAGATTTTGAGGGAAGGAAAAAAAGATAAACATAAGCTCAAGAAAGAAGAGAACATCAATCTGAGCCCAATATTAGTATCAGAAGAACTAAAAATCAAAATACAGGATGTGAAATGGCTAAAACATTGAGAGATTGAAATTTGCTAATTGTTTGTAAACCAGAGGAGCATAAAAGGAAAGTTCTGTTCATAGGAGCCATTTGCAAGAAAACAGTGGAAAGTAGAAGAATTGTAGGAGAAAATAAAGCTTCTTGATGGGTTATTTTTGGCATTCCACTTAATGAAGTTTAAAAAATAGAAATGTGGAAGTTAGCAGCATCAGGAGGTTACAGAAAAAACAATAAACAACGAGAGAGTTGACAGCCTCTCTGTTCTGGGATATATGGGATATATCCAGTTAGACTCTTTGTTCTTCCTCCACTTGGATGAGGTCAAGAAAATGCTTTTATTGTGGCGGGCAATATAAAAAGGCTGTGAGTTCAGGAAGAAAGCAGTGGAGGTACAAAAGCATAAAAACAACCTAAGCTATGCTGAGGCAGTTAAAAAGTTTTAAGAATAATAGAAGAAAACTGCTGAAATAAGGAGAGAACCAGAGCAGCATGGTGGGATATGTAACCCCATTGAATTATACAAACTGATTTTGTTCGTTAGCTGTGTAATTAGTTGCATGGACCAGTTCAAACATAAAACTTAAAAAATATATATATTTATATATAATATCACTGTTAAAGGAGCAAAACTTTTTTTTTTTTTTTTTTAGCATGAGGAATATTGCTTGGGAACAGATCAACCAAGAACCTGAATCAGGTGACAAACAGGTTCCACCATATTTTGCAAATAAATTCTTTAAAAATCAGACAGTGTGATTTTCTGGA
>NW_015150565.1:774991-776648 GCF_000732505.1 Cyprinodon variegatus
AAAGAACCATATTAGAACTTCTGATTTCATTTTTTTTATTTTATCAGTAAGTTGTTTTTTTCATTGGAACCAAATTTATAAGATGACCATGACTGTGTCCTCATGGCCATAGGTGTCTAGAAATAAAAACATTTATCCTAATTGCCATCAGCATCATAAACTCTACAAAATGACCAGCCTATAGACATTTATTTCAGCTGCAATGTTTTTGCTCTTTCTTAATAAATGTTCTTTTATTTTTATTTTTTAGGAAAAGCTTGCTTTGTGCTGTCCGAATTAAAACAATAAATAAGTTTACTTTACGGATTTTCTTTACGGGTTTGAAAGTAAGGGAGTCATCAAGCAAAATGCCAGGATATTTATTAAAGAGTTCTGACAAACATGCAGATTAACAGATGAAATTTACAATGTTTATTGAATGAGATCAGTGAACAGTCAGGGAACTCCTGGAACCAGGACTGGACAGCGACCCATCTAAGGAGAAATAGATGGTTAGATGTTGAATCCAGAATCTCTTTAAGAGGAATTACTGGTTGGATGTTTGAGAACCACCATGAAGGAATGGGACGGATTTCATCTGAGACCTGATTCAAATTTCGGGATTTAGAAAGATAGTGTTTTTCCTTTAAGACCACATGCACCTGAATCAAGGAGGAGAGACCAACTGACTTTCTCATTTACAATACTGAAAATACAAAAAAATGCTGACTTGGAGATATGTCAGACACACAACAGGACTCAGCCCAATGCTACTGTTGTAAGGTTTGGTGGAAGTTAGTTGAGGACCCAAATGCAGAGATGAGTTTTGCTGATTTAATGAAGATTCCAAAAAACAACAAAGGCAAAATCCAAGAACTAAAATACAGAAAACCAGAAACCAAGAGATACCAGGGGAAAACACACATCTCTATTTATTCACTGGATTGCTGATAGCCCGTTGGTAGTACAGGGTGGGTTGAAGTCACCAGCTGCCATATTGGTACTCCCTAGTTAGACTGGCCACAATGTAAACAATACGTGCACTACAGCATCTAGCAATGAGGATTTTCTCAGTTTCAGGGGGCTTAAGACTTTTAGAATAAAGATAAATTCATCACTTTGACACACACTTGCTGTTTCATAGCATCAGTAGATTATTTTGTAATTTATGATATAAAATAGGCACATTACATTGCATAGTCAGTATGAAGTCAATGAAGTCTATAAATCATGTAATATAACATATTATAAAAATCCATTACAACAAAATTAATGCGTTAATGGAGCAAATTAACAGTCTAGTCAGATATGAAGAAACACACATACACACACACACACACTGCCTGATGATGTGCCAAAAGTGCTAAATTGATGTACTTGTAAAATACATGTATTGATTACATTGTTATGCTAATTACATTACTTTACAGAAACCTTTAAATAGCAACTGTGTGAAAGTGTCGAGTACCAAGATGGCAGCATATGACTTCAGTTTTTTCTGATCTATCAGCAATACAGTGAATCAGTGGAGAGGATGCAGAAGCCCATTTCTCCTCGTGCACGCTCCGTTTAATAGTTGCTGTTTGCATCACTCATACAAGCTTACTTTCCAAAAGAAGATTTGCAATTTTTCCACGATGTCAGACTCACCACTAGTCATTGAAAATGGGAAAGAGCA
>NW_015150565.1:778768-790816 GCF_000732505.1 Cyprinodon variegatus
ATACCTTTAATGAGATATGAACTGTGAATGTCTTTATAAACTAAAAAAGGTGTCATACAGAAACCTCACTCACTCAAAACTGAACTGAGTGAATCTAAAGGCAGCACAAGAAGCAGAAACACTTTACTGAAAAACTTTACATGCCTGCACACACATCCACTTCAGGACAAGTATGAATAATAAACAGCTAACATAGAAGTAGATGAAGTAGTTTCACACCCTAACATTGCACTTTCTTATTTTCTAGCATTTTTCTCAGGGCCAATATCATTAAAACTTGTAGTAAAGCTTTTCTGCAGTTTTTGAATATTCAGTTTCAAAATTCAGTAACGGAATGGCACAGAGAAAGACAAAATGTATTGGAAATATTAAATACAAAATACATACAATATATTTAAGTTCAGGGATCGGTTTTAACATAAAATGAAATATTAAAGTAGAAAGAAAAATAGCAACACGAATACATAACATATCAGCATATCAGTTTGTAGTGATCTCACATTATTGAGAAGGAAACATGATGACATGTAGAGTTCAGTTGTATGATTGTTTTCACTTAAATATATATTTTTAAATAATTACTGCTTCTTTTGGATTCATTTTTTTATACCTCACTGTGCTCTTCGAGCTCTCTACCTCTATTTTAGTTTTAGTGAAAAAATAAAAAGCAGGTTAACATGAGTTTATCTCTTTGCACTTAATGTCCTGAACAGACATCAAGAAAGAAACTAACTTTAAAAATCCAAATATACAGACTGACGGTTACTATACGTGTTAAAACAAATGTGTCTCTGAAACTAATGACTGAGTGATTATTGTAGTGGTTTTAATATTGGTCATTTTTAAACTGGAGCTATTAATAAAAGAAAGACTACATTTATTTAAAGTGCCCTCTGTGCCGCTAAAGCGACTCTTATAGAATAAATTGATTTGTGATACAAAAAGTCAGGTAATTAAGGAACTTGATATAAATACGAAATATGAAACATTTCAGTCAAGATGCAGAATATCAGACTTATAAAACATGAGCTGCTATTAGGGAGAGTAATGCTTCAAAAGTGGAAATAGCCAAGAGAAATGCAGTCACTTCAAAAAGTATTAGCATCTTTCTTGATTTTATTTTTTCCATGTTTGTTGAACTTGAGTGTTTTTGAGAACAACAGACTATTTAAAATAGTAGTCGATTACCCCTTTTTCACTCTCCGAAAAACCCACTGAAACCCGGGAACTATCTGCTTTTACTTGGAAAGGGACCCTGGTTAAAGTCCTCTTCAAACGGCTCCACTCCAATCAGCTTGCATCAGGAACATCAGACCTAAATCGACCCGATAATTTACGTGATACCTTTGAGAACAAGATACTGCTCTCAATAAGCTGCACCAGTCATGTCTGATCTAACAAGCCAAAAAACTCTCCTATAGTGAAGCATCTTGCTGAGGGAGATGCTGAGGAGCAACAAATCAACAAACATATTTACCGTGTTTGGTGTTGTATTATACTCTGATTTAGTTGTATGATTGTTTTCACTTAAATTTATATATATTTTAAAAATTATTGCTTCTTTTGGATTATTTTTTTATACCTTACTGTGCTCTACCAGCTCTCTACCTCTATTTTAGTTTAAAGGGGGAAAAAGGCAGGTTAAACATGAGTTTATCTCTTTGCACTTAATGTCCTGGACAAACATCAAGAAACAAACTAACTTTAAGCTATCGTTTTCATAAAGCTTGGCCCTAACCCACGGGTCGGCAACCCGCGGCACCAGAGATCAGTGGTCAAAGCCTGCAACACATGTCACAGTCTTGGGCCATGGACCCCAAAGGGGGAAAAAAAAGAAGATTCCTGATGAGAACAGTTGATTCAAAGAAGAATGGATCAAATCATTCAATGCGGAAGGATTGCCTGCATCTTTGCTTTGGTACGAGAGTTTGTCAAATAATAAAAAGAGTAATTTGTAAAGGCATTTCCAGGGAAGGCTAAATATGCAGCCAATCACAAGCTTGTGAGTGAGAGAAAAAGTGTGATTTCAGAACTTCTGGATAAATATGAGGAGAACAAAGATATATTTAAGTGGACTGCATCTCAAAACTCCACTACTGCTGCTAAAACTTCCACAGATCAAACAACAACTGGGTTTATTAAATCACATCAGAGAAAATATGACCAGTGTTAAACTTGAAATGATAATGCAGAACATCTGAAGGAAAACAGAGTAAAGTTAACATGAACATTTTCCATCACATCAACTAAAAGCTCCATCCCTGCATACAAATCCTGCACAGAAAGTTGTAACAATGGATAGCTAACAGAAATAGACAAAACAGTTCCTCACCATAACATTGTGCACAATTGTTTGTCTACATTTCTCTTGGGCTGATGTCACTGTTATACCCTGGACTAGAACCGTAAAGCTGTTTTTGAGTATAAAGNAGTATTATCAAAAGAAAAATTAAACCGAAATGTGGGGGAATGATATTAAAGGAAGGTGGTTCTATAAAATACGAGGGAAGGTTTGAAAATTAGGAGAAATATTGGAACAGAATTCAGGAAAGGATCATAACTACATTAAGTTTGGGGCACACGGGACTTAAATGAACATTACATATAATTGAAAAACAGGAAGATGTGAATTCTGTGCGAGAAATTAGACAATAGAAGATGTAATGTATTAGTAGGAAATAGCAGAGGTAAGGTTTTTCTCATTTTTGTATGAGAAGTTTATTTACAAGTTCATATTTAACATAGGTGTTAAGATAACATAAGCCTAGTTTTGCTGGTAGATTTTTAAATATCTGTATTAACATTTTTTAAGTTTATTTAGTTGTTGTTGTTTGTTTTTTTTGCCTAACAAATAGAGGGGTAGTTTTCCAAAATATAGCTTTAAACTTGAACTGCTGGGATTTAAAAATAATGATTTTGGAACATGCAAGGTATTAATCCATTTCTGTGACAAAAATCAACATATTTGAAGAGAAGCACTATCATAAATCTCCTCAGAGCTTCAAAACTGACAGTTTTTGATGTAGATAAACCCATTCAAGCATAAACTCAGCGTTTCTCACAATGTTTGTTTTTGTTTTAGCCATCCTGCAGTTGTTTGAAGTAAAACCTCCTCCTGATCGGCAGATGACGAGTTCTGGGCTGGACCAGGAGGAGAAGCTGCTTTCTCCTTGGAGACAAACTGAAGCAGACGCAGATGAGCTAACCTTCGGCCATAATGAGGAATTTGATCCTGCAAGTGAAGACTTTAAAAGGGATTTTAAAAACTGTGACTCTTTGCCGCAGGATTTTAATAGTCTAATAAAAGGAGAGGTTAGTGATTCGGAGAGGCATCCAGACATGCGTCAGCTCAGCTGTTTTTTCTGTGCAGCGGAATTTACAACAGGAGGTCTGCTGACCATACACACATCAGGTCACACGGGAGAGAAGCTGCTAACCTGCCTTATCTGCAAGAAAACCTTCACCTCTGACTCAGAACTTGTTGATCACGAGTGCAGGTCCCTTAAACATCCTCAAAGTCGACCAGAAGAGCCGATTCCAGCTGATAAACTCTGCTGCTCTCAGTGTGGTGAAGAGTTCTCCACAAGCAAAGACTTAAACCTTCACCTCGGACTACATTTAGGAAGAAAACAGTTCAGCTGTTCCATCTGTAACACCAGCTGTATCGACCAAGATGCGCTAATTCTGCACATGAGGCTCCACACCAGACAAACCCAGTTCACCTGCCATGTCTGTGGGAAAGACTTTGCTTGGAGGAGGCACCTGACCAAACATATGGAGGTGCATAGGAAAAGGAAGAAGGTCTTCAGATGTAGATTGTGTGGTGCTGAATTTAATACCTATTATAGGCTGTCTAAACATAAGGCTGTTCATCAGACATCAGAGCTTCCTCAGGGTCAGATGGAGACTAATGGAGAGAAGGAGGCAGCTGATGGAGACGAACCGGCAAAATCAGAATCTGATTTGATAAAAGAGACAAACATGAAGGTTTCAGTATCTTTTAAAACTGAAAATGACTCTTTGACAGACTGTAGACAACTTCTGCTAGATTCCACCTCTAGCAGACCTAATAATGATCCTAAGACTGATGAGAACACATTTCTAATTGGACAGATACAGGAGGAGGTGAAGCAGGAGGATTCCAAGCCTCCACAGATAAAAGTAGAGGAGGAGGAGACAGAAATCGTCAGGTTCTCCTTAAGTCCTGGATCGATGAAGACTGAAGAAGACGAGAAGAAGTCCCTACCCCGTCCCAAAAACGAGGAGCAGAATATCCCTTTGGAAGGAGAACTTTCTGACTCCGACACGGACGACAGCGATTGTTGGAAGCCGAAAACAGGCTCAAACTCTGAAAGCGATTCTGGCAAAAATCCGTCCGGCTTCTCTGAAAACAAACCATCAGAGTCTCTGGAACCCGAGAGCGACGACAGCGTCGACTTCTGGAAGGACTCCCAGAAGCCACGGTCGAACTCAAACCCGGTGAGACAAGAACCTTCGGAGAAGGGAGTGAAATATGTGACGGACTTAAAGCCGTACAGCTGCCCTCAGTGTAGCAAAGTGTTCCGCTACAACTCCTATCTGAAGATTCACATGCAGCAGCACACAGACAGGTACGTCTGTTCTATCTGTGGACACAGATCCACCTCAAGTTCAAACCTGAAGGTTCACGTTAGAATGCACAGTGGAGAGAAACCGTTCAGCTGCTCGGTTTGCGATAAGAAATACAGCAACAAGGCCAGCATGCTGTCCCACATGTCTGTCCACGATGCAGAGAGGAAGTACAACTGCGATAAGTGCAAGAAAAGCTTTGCGTGGTTCACGGAACTCAAATACCATCAGTGTGTCGACGAGTCGCCAGGTGAACAAACGCATGAGGAGGATGCAAGCATCAATCTGAAACGACACACTTTATACATCTGAAATGGTTCATCTGTGGACGAATTGTTGCTTTATTTAAAGTATTTATAGATTTCAATTCTTTCATTTAAGATACATTTGTTTAAGAAAAGAACAGAAGGGATAATGAAAAATGAAGATATTTAACATTTTTATGGCCTTTTTTTTATTCTTGTGATAAACAAGCTTTTGTTTGCAAAATTGTTAATCTTGGAAAAAAATTACTTTGTTGTTCTCACAAAGAAGCCAAAAGTTTGCATTAAAACTTGATGACTTGAGTTATTCTTCATTTATTGTGTTGCATTCACAAATGATCACAACTTTGTTTCTTAGTTTGAAAATTTGGCAAATTCAGCAACATATATTTGAAAAACCCATTCAATAGTTACCCTTTGGTAAACAGAATGTAGTTCACACTGTAGCCTCTAGGTGGCAGTAACAACACTCTAATCTGAGGTGTGTTTGAAAAGTGCTGCAGAGGTTCTGGTCTCATCTGGTCCCAACAAAAGTTATTTTCTTGTTTGCAGAGCTGCTGATGAGCTAGAGCCTCCTCCATTTTCAACATAACAGTTCTAGAAAGGTAAACAAATAACATAATAATTTAGGTTTAACAAACGTATTTTTCTCATTCTATGCATACAGATGCATCAATTAGCTCCCCTTATATTCAAAAATATAATGGATCAAACAATAGTTTTATGCATTCATGTGCGGACCAGCTGGCACGTTTTATATTTTCCAAACCTATCCAAATCATTTCCTTTATCTGCCCCAAGTCCCTGCCTGTCTTACATCCTCTACTATTGGTGCTCCAAAAATCAGCCATAAGCTGCAGCAGCAATTATCCACCCTGTTGCCCTGAAGGTTTGCAGACCTTTTCACCAACTAGCCAAAATAGTTTAGATTAAGGTGCACTACATTATTCTCACATGTCATTTGTGTATGTATGTATATATATATATATATATATATATATAACTGATTTTTAAATTTTATTTTAGTTTAATATGGGAAAAAAGTCAGAATTCTGTCTTTAATCTCAGAATTCTGACTTTAATCTTAGAATTTCTGACTTTTCTCAGAATTTTGACTTTTTTTCTCAGAATTCTAAATTTAATCTCAGAATTCTTTTTTTCTCAGAATTCTAACTTTAATGTCAGAATTCTGACTTTAAACTCAGAATTCTGACATTTTTCCCCATATTAAATTTTAATAAAATAAAAATCAGTTTTAAGTGGCCCTAATCCTCTTCTGAATAACCTGCCCCACAGACTGTTTTGAAGCTACTTTATGCATGACATGAGCTGGTTTGCTTTTAAATAAAGATGGACCATTTTGCATTTGTGGATATTAACTGATCATATCTGTTTTGTAAAGTGGTGTGAGATTCATTTTATTTTATTTTTTGTCTCTGTTGATAAATATTATTATGGGACTGCAGAAAAGTGGTTTAAATTAATTGCTTCTAATGAATCCTCCTGAATGTATTGCTTCAACTGGAAAATTATGTCAGAAAACGCAAGTCCCTTGCCATGCCAACAATGAAAAATCACTGAACTGTTTGGCATGCTGGAGTTTAAGTGGAGTGACTCAGCTCATGTAAGAAAAAAAGCATAAGTGTCTGTATTTGTTTAGATTATTTGTTGGTAAAAAAAAGACAATAGACAAGTGATAATTTTCAGCCCATAAAATCACACTTTTTTCCCTCGGATATATGGGATTTTTAAGGCTTAAATGATGGTTAAAGTCACTTGCAGGGTGTTGGTGGTTAAAATGTACATAAATATCTCAATAAATACTAGGGAGGGTTAAGCTCCCCTGTAAAATTTGTACAATCATTGACAATATAATAATTTTTTTTGTCAAACTGGTACATAAAAACATCACATATTAAAATATTTAAAAAGACCACTAAAACATCTTAAGTGTACTGTGGGTTCAATAAACAATATGTTTAACACCTTACTAGGAACTCTTAATGCAAAAAAAAAAGCCTCACTAGAGTACATAATTTGAATACGGCTATGAGAAATTATTAGTCATATCTTCTCTGGTTCTTCTGTTGAAACCTGCTACACCATGTTGGTGTTTAAAAAAAAAATAAAAGCCTTTGTGAATAAATGAAAATAGCCACTCAAAATATGGCCAAGGTACACTAACAGATGCCGATGGAGATGACTTCCTGTTATCATCAGCTGTGAGTTTTATTTTGAAGGACTTGAGCTCTACCGGAAGTAGCTAATACTGCCTAAATAAAGCTAGGCTCATGTAGCGTCTGTCGGGTGATTGAACCAATCTTCGGCATTTTTAAAAGATGCTCTAGTGTGCACTGTTCATTTTTCATCATATCTGTAAAGCTTAATTTGAAATGACTTTTCCTCCTGGAAGTCTCAGAGAGTCGTGTGTTAGCTTAGCCTGTTAGCTGTGCTCAGACTGTATCACTTTTGATGGATCAGAGACACTTGAATGGAGATCAGACTGTTTCTCTTTTAGGCCAGAGAGATTCTTGTTGAGATTGCGTGAAAACCTGAGAAAGTTGAAGAAAGGATAACTAACAGATGGAGGAACCGACGCGCAGTGAGCAGATGGGCTCTGGTATTCACCCACAGCTCCTCAGATGTTTGCATGCAATCAAAGGCTGCAACGATAATAAAAACATACAAATCAGTCAAAAATAACTGTTCAGTTGATGTAAAGACATAGGCAAAAAAGAAAACTTTCCTTTGTGAAAAGAGGGATGCTAACAGGAAAGTCACATTCTAAGGTTGGCTGCATGAAAGTTGAAGGATTTATAAATTGTATTTATAAAGGTTTAAATACAGGGTAGAGATTTTTCTGATATAAATCCAAGTAACTGCAAAGAAATGTTATAGGCTTGTCTAAAATTAGATCCCACACTTAAACACTGTAAGGAAAATAAAATAAAATTATGTGCAATTTACTATTTGATACTTTCCTTGTATTTGACATAAATATATATTTCACACATATACAAATATCCATATATATAAATAAATACCCATGTAAACACCCTGTGCAATAACCGTGTATAATAATCCTACTATATAAAAAAAAAAAAAAGCTGTCATATGTGGACTCACTGTATATACTGTATATATATTCAACGCACCTTTTTCATCCTTTGGCGCCTTCTTCTATTTGAACTGATGTAACGAGTACATTTCCCCACTGTGAGGTCAATAAAGTCAATCATCAATCAGTTGGCTTAAGAAAATCCGTCATAAGTAAACTTTTTCTTGAAGGCCTATTATTCTTAAAAACCTACATCTTAAATAATTCAAATCACGAGCAGATTGGTATGAAAGTCGTTTTCTTTCAAAAGATTTTCTATCAATCAGAATTTATTTGGTATTCTCAAGTGAACAAAAAATAATAAAAATTGACCAAACTTAAGATTTTTTATTTCAATTTTATAGTGAATATTGTTTTAATTAATGTCAGAAATCATCAGCTCCAAGTCCTTGAGGTAGGGAGACACTCTTAACTTCATTCCAGTCTTTTGGTCCACCCACAGATTCTCTATCAAAATTGAAGTTGAGTCTGTGGTTGGGCTGCTCTGACACATCATTTCCAGTCAGCGAAAAAAAAAAAACCATTTAGATTTAAATTTACCAAATGTATGACTTTAGGCTTGATTATAATTTAAATTAAAGAAACAATGCAGAAGCAGTCTATTTTATTAATGGAAGAAAAGCTCATTAACAAAGTAAAATGAGCCATGATGAAAAATATTCCCTTTTTATGCTTAAGAAACTTAAATTTAGATACATTCTGGAATCATTATGTTATTGATATGTTGTTTTTCTTGAGAGCTGTTTTTGCTGTAACATGTTTGTGTTTCCTGCAGACGTCCAGATGCTGTTGGTGATCAAAGAGGAGCAGAGCTGGAGTCCCACACCAGATAAGGAGGACCAGAAACCCCCACAGGTTAAACAGGAGGAGGAGGACACTGAGATCACCAAATTCATATTCGATCCCGTCTGTGTGAAAAGTAAAGACGATGAAGAGAAACCGCTGCTCACAGAGCTTCATCTCAATCAAAAGGAGGAGAAAAGAGACTCTGATCTGGGTGAATGCTTAGAACAATATCCACAGGACAAAACTTCTGACTCGGAGACGGATGTCAGTGATGGAAACTGGGAGGAGAGCATTCAGACGGCGTCACGTTTAGACTCTATGACCAATAAGGAGACCCCTGTTGGCTTTAACTGCTCTGAATGCGGCAAAACCTTCACCAGAAGACAATATTTGTCAGAACACCACAGAATCCACACAGGAATAAAACCTTTCGTCTGCTCCATCTGCAGCAAAGCTTTTACATGGAAAAACGGGTTAGTGCGACACATGAGAGCTCACAGTGGAGAAAAACCTTTCAGCTGCTCATTCTGTGACAAAACTTTCTCCTCCAAAAAGAATTTAATGGAACACACAAAAGTCCATACAGGGGAAAGACCTTACAGCTGCTCCTTCTGCAAGGCGTCATTTAAACGAAGTCACACTTTAAAGGAACACACAAGAACCCACACTGGAGAGAGACCTCACAAGTGCTCGATCTGTGGCCTAAGCTTCAGATACAGGTCCTATCTAGTTGTTCACGTAAGAGCTCACGCTGAAGTTAAACCTTTCAGCTGTTCTATCTGCAATGGAACGTTTAAAAGGAAGCTCTCCTTAGAGGAACACATAAGATCCCACACTGGAGAAAAACCTTTCAGCTGCTCAATATGTAATAAGAGTTACTCCCGCCAGTTAGGTCTGTCACGCCACATGAGATGTCACACAGGAGAGAGACCTTACAGCTGCACCATCTGTCAGGCCACGTTCAGATGGAGATACGCATTTGTGAACCACACAAAGATCCATACAGGGGAATCATCTTAGCTGCACAGACTGTTGTCAAAGCATCATTTGGTCTCTGATAGCTGAGTTTAAGCTGTTGTGGTTTCAACTATGATTTGCTAATTGTTAAACTGGATGTGAGAGCAAAGCATACAAGCGACTGCTCCCTCCTCTCATATATGGCGTATCATTTAGGGACAGAAGATAAATATCCAAACACTATTGAAAAGAAAACTGAAAACATTCAGAATCTTATAATAAAATAAGACCCAGAAAAAAGGAGGCACAGGCCTTTTCTTTTTGAAAGGAAAACATATGATTTATTTTTTAAGGTTAAAAAGAAAAAAGACACAAAACTAAAGTCAAATCTGGATATATGTGCTCTATTTTTTTTACCCAATTTTAGAGCATTTTCTATGAACTTCTATCAATTTAATTTAAAAAAAAACATTATTTTTATTATAAAAGAAAAATAGGGATAGAATGCATTAAAATTGTTCAAAGGAGTGGTACCCATCTTTTTTTTAGACTTAAACTTTATAGTCATTTTGTTCGCACAGAGTATACAAAATGAAATGTTATTTATACAGATTCAAGCAGTGAATGAGGACCAGCTTAGCAATGTAAAGGAACATTTCCATTCATAAAGTGCAGCAGTGATCAAATGTAAACAGTGTGGAAGAGACATGGTGCAAAAAGGCATTGATGTCTAAGAGAATTATCTAATATAATGATTTGACATTAACCTTGATTCCTGAGGTGACAAGACATAAAAGGTAAAATTTTTTGTTTACCAAAAGTGTTTTATTTGGAAGTGTCTTGACAAATCCCAAGCAAATCTCAAGCAAGCTGCTGACGTCTGTTTACCTGCATGAATTTTCAGTCAAAGTTGGTGAACCCATGAAACCTTTGAGGGGGGTGCCAGTGAGGCAGTTTTAGACACATAAGCAGGATTTCAACATAATATCCTGGGGGATTCATATAAAACTGACTTAGTTCAAAAACCAGGCTTAGCTGGTCATGTCTGGCTTATTCTGCTGTTTTTCTGGGTTTCATAATCCTGCCTCGTTCTGAGTCTGACTCTGTTTTTTTGCAGACAAGCAGAGTGGCACAGTGGAAGTGTGCTGGGCTCATAACTCAGACGTCAGTGGACCTAAACCACCATAAAAGTGACTTTAGGGGAGGCGGCCTAGTGGTTAGGGCATTGAGCTTGGAATCCTGAGGTTCTGAGTTCAAGCCCCACTCCCACAATCTGCCACTCTGGGTCTCTGAGCAAGATCCTCAACCCCACACTGATCCCCGGGCCCCGCACAATAGCAGTCCACTGCTCCCCAAGGGGATGGGTTAAATGCAGAGTTAAATTTCTCCAATGTGAGATATAATAAAGTTGTATTATTTATTATACCCTGTAACTTAGCCAGGTCGGGACCAGGGTTAGACTGATTCTGATTGGTTTAACTTCAGTCAGAATAAGCCGTCCATGTCTGTCTCTGAGTGAGTTTTATGAAGTACCTCTCAGATCTATTTGCCATGTCTGATTCAAAGGTGTCCCATGTATGGATGTATGATATTTATAGAGAAATATAATAAACATTAATATGCAGAACTTATAGTGTTATTCTTTTTTTCTTTCCAAGAACAACTCACCCTGTTCACATTCAGCTCTCACACATCTTAAACATTTCTACTTGGCTCTTTTACAAAAGTTTTTCCATCCATCCATTTTCTGACACGCTTAAAGGGAAAGACTGTTTTTTTTTTACATTGGGCCCTTGATTTTACGTTATTACATCATGTTCTACTCACCCATATTAGTTTTGTGTCATTTGGAGCTGTTCCGAAGATATTCGGTTTTGTAATCCAAGTAACGTCTTCCTATGGGCAACGAGTTGAAGGCACAAACTAAACCGTTCATAATTTATTCTTTATGGTACACAAGCAGTTATATTTTTTATATCTATATTTTTTTTAAACAAAGCGGAGTGTGTGGCAAAGAGAGGACTTTTTTAATTGTCCCATTGCATGTGTATCATCTTTAAAGTGGCCCAAATTATGATACTCTGACCTCTGTCATTTAAAGGGCATAAATGCCCTAAAAAATAGTTAATGTATCAGCAAAACTGCTGCATTGTGTGGGAGGCGTGGCTTTGAGGAGAAGGTGAAAAAGATAAAATATCTCTACCCTTTCTAAAGAAAATGTATACAATATATTTGTAATAAAAAAACAAAAAGAGAAAATTATTCACACTACTAGGTTTTGTTTCAGCAATAAATACTGATGTAAACTGATGTTAT
>NW_015150565.1:790985-795083 GCF_000732505.1 Cyprinodon variegatus
TATATATATATATATATATATATATATATATATATAAAATCGGAATTTGTGATCATTTTGATTAACACGTTTTTAAAATCAGCCATTTCATTTACATTTAAGAAAATCAGCTTATATTTATAAAGGCACCCTGACTGCAATAAATGCAACAAAACGTTAGCGTTAGAGGACTTATTTCGTATGTTGTCAACGTTATCGTATTTACTTTTATTCTGAAGAACCGGATTTATACCGGAAGTGACGGAAGCTTTATAAACAAAGCCCGAGTCGATTGAGCGTCTGTTGTGAATCGGGGTTGAGGAAATCTCTGGCAGTCCCCAAAAATTACTTAATGGGATCACATTTTAATGCTCCTGGCGATATTTTTTTGAAATTACGTTTCTTCTTGGGAGGGTGAGGGTGTCGAGTGTTAGCCTAGCCTGTTAGCTGATGGAGATCAGACTGTTTCTGAAGGCAGAGAGATCATTCTGTGAAAACCTCAGAAGTTTGGAGAAAGGATAACTAACAGAGATGGACAGGTCGACACAAAGTGATGGTAAGAGTTGAACCTGCTTCATTTATTTAACCTCTCTAATCAGATGTCTGTGAGTGTTGTAAAATCTGATTTCCTAATGTAAACATTAAAATGACTGGACTTTTAGAGGACTGTTCTGTTTTAATTGAGCACAACTAGGGCTTTAAACTAGAGCCACATCCACCCAATTACACTTAGGCATCAGGTGGGTGGGTGCCTTGCTCAGCGACACAGGGCTCGTAGCAAAAGAAAGCTGAGTTTGAATCCACAACTTTAGTGTAATTTTTATGGAGAACCAACTCTGCCATATTTAAAAATAAATAGTGATAAATAAATGCTCAATAAATAAATAAGCATACAATTAATTGCCCCTAAAAGTACAATACACAAAAAAATGTAGGTAGAAATGAAATTAAACAGTGAGACATAAATGTATGTATCTCTTTTAATTAGCTTCTTTATTTATTCGCCTTTGAATTTTTTGCTTTATTTATTTATTGTCAGTTATAATCTTCAACTTTATTTATGTATTACTGGTATTTATATAGATACATGTGATAATATTTTTGTCAGTTTTATTCTTCCGTTGTATTTTTTTTACCCTAATATTTCTTCAACGCTATTTATCTCTGCCATAAACCTTTTTTTTTTTTTTTTTTTTTACTAAACTTTAAACCTAAATTCTGAAATTGTCTTTAAATGTAAGCCATTTAAATGAACAGATACCATAAATATGAATAAAATAAGCTTCCCGAAATACCTCAAAATATAACTGATGGTTACAAAAGAAGGATGTGATCAAAATGTAACTAGCTCATTCAGTTTAATATAAATTATTAAGGTTAATGCAGATATTCAAACCTGAATGGATTTCTGAAAATCCACAATAAATTAAACTTTTGCATCAGAGTCTTTTTCTTAAAAAATCCTTTAAAAAAACTATTAAAATAGCTGTTAATGTGATATTTATCTCTATGGCAGTATTATGTGGCAAAGTGTGAGTTCTGGTTATTTGACTTTTGCTTTATTATTCATTTATGATCATGTTGGTTTTGTTATTTTCAGACAGAGGTGTTTTTTGGGGGGGTGAAATAATATCCTGGTGTTGCTGCTTGTTAATATCAACCTGAGCATGTTACCAAGGACTGATCTGTGTTTCTGTTTCCTGCAGACATCCAGCGGCTGCAGGTTTTAAAAAATGAGGCACCGCAGGTTAAAGAGGAACAGGATGAGGCTGAGATAACCGAGTTTGTATTTAATCCCGTGAAAAACGAAGGTGATGAAGACTTAGCTCAGACTTTGGAGCTTCAACAATCCTGGTGTGAGGAGAACACGGTAGGATCTGAGTCAAATAATGACCAACTTCAAAAAGCTTCAGAGATAAAAGTCACTGATGAAACCTGTGAGAAGAACAAAGGGCCCTTATTAGGTGATATAGATGCAAAGAAGTTGTACAGCTGCTCTGAATGTGGAAAAACATTCAATAGTAGGCCGTGTCTTGCGAGACACAACAGAATCCACTCGGAAGAAAAGCCCTTCAGCTGCTCCTTCTGTGATCAGAAGTTTAGCAGGAGGGAAAGTGTGACTCGACACATAAGATGCCACACTGAGGAAAAACCTTTCAGCTGCTCACTTTGTGAGCAAAGGTTCAGCAGGAAGGAAAGCCTGACCTATCACATGACCTACCACACCAAAGAAAAACCTCACAGCTGCTCCATCTGTAACAAAGCCTTCACTTCCAAAAGAAATCTGATGGAGCATGGGCGAATCCATACAGACGAAAGACCGTTTAGCTGTTCCATCTGTAAGGCCACTTTCAAGCGGAAATACACGCTAGTGGAACACACCAGAAGTCACACTGGACAGAAGCCATACAGCTGCTCAGTCTGCGGTCAAAGCTTCAGTCACGGCATAAGCCTGACTCGTCACATGAGATGTCACACAGGACAAAAACCTTACAGTTGCCTCATCTGTAAGGCCGCCTTCAAACTGAAAAACGCGCTGATGGAGCACACAAGAATTCACACAGGAGAGAAACCTTTCAGCTGCTCAGTTTGTAAGGCAGCGTTCAGGAGGAACCAGGATGTTGTGAAGCACACCAAGATCCATGCAGGTAAATATTAACTGAGGCAAACTGATTAATAAAGAGCATTACAGTAACAAGACAATTTAAAGTGCTTTACGTGGAGAAAAAACACAGAGAAAAGTAGATGATGGCATGGATGGAGAGGAAAAAAAACATTACATTATTATCAATTGCGTATTTATGGTAATAAATAACATAGATAATTAAAGTGATGCAATTATAACAAATTAATAATAAAAATGAAAGAAAATCGGATAAAAAAAACTTAAACTAATAATGCTTAGATAGCACAGGCTTAGGCCATTAACAGGTTTTAATCTTTATTCAAAGCAACATTGGGTTTTAGCGCATTTACAGTTTCTGGTAGTTTGTTTCAGACTAGTTAAGCATATGAGCTAAAAGCTGCTTCCCCATGCATGCATGTACTAATTGACTTTTTAGTTAGACCTGTGAAGACACCATTATAATTACCAATTCTTACAAAGATCAAGGCAAGGCAAGTGTATTTGTCTAGAGCAATTCAGTACATGGACAAATCAAAGTGCTTAAAATTAATTAGATAATAAAATAGAAGAAAAATAAAAGCAGAAGAAAAGCAAATTAGGATGAAAACATAATAAAAGCAGGCGGTAAAATTAATCAAACAGTTGGAACATAAACTTAAACTAATAAAACCCCAGTTAACAGTTTAACTTCAACAGTCAAAGGCAGCTCTAAACAAATGGGTTTTTACACTGACCTAAAAAAAGAGCTCAGGTTTGCAGCGCTGTTTACAGTTTTTTTAGAAGTTTGCTCCAGATCAGTGGAGCATAGAAACTAAATGCTGCTTCTCTATGTTTGGTTCTAGTTCTGGGTGAACAGAGTCAGCTTGAATTAGAAAACCTGCGTGGTCTGGGAGGCTGATACACTGACAACAAATCTGTTATGTATTCAGGTGCTGATCTATTTATTGATTTATAGACCAACAGAAGGATTTTAAAGTCTATTATCTGACCTACAGGGAGCCAGTGGAAAGACTTGAGAACCAGGCTCTACTTTCTTGGTTCTAATGAGAACACATGCTGCAGCGTTTTTGGATCAGCTGCAGCTGTCTGATGGACTTTTCTGGCAAACCTATAAAGACACTGTAGCAGTAATCAATTCTACCTAAGATTAATGCAGGAATGAGTTTTTCTAGATCCTGCTTTTAATCCTGGAAATGTTCTTCAGGTTATAAAAAGCTGACTTAGTGACTGCCTTCATGTGCCTCTGAAGGTTCAGGTCTGAGTCCATCAGATTTCAGCCACAATCAGTGGTTTCTAGCTTTAATAGCTGAAGCTGTGAGCTAACCCTGGCTCTCTCTTCCTTCGATTAAAATATTTTATCCTAAGTTTTTTGTTTATTCAGATGGAGAACATTATAGCACATGTTGATCTGTTCTAAGCATCTAGTCTACGCTCTGATGGCTTCATGGACACCTGGAAAAACTAATCCATGTGTTTATTTTTAGTCGAATTGA
>NW_015150565.1:795478-815959 GCF_000732505.1 Cyprinodon variegatus
CATCATTAGTTTAACTTTTTTATTTTCTTTAGTCCAATTGTTTTTAATGTTCTTTTTTGTTTCTGCATTTTTTTCCCTACTTGCTTTGATTCTGTTTTATTTTCCTATATTTTAATCGTGTAAAGCACTTTGCATTGTCTTTGTACTGAATTGTGCTATACAAATAAATTTGCCTTGCCTTGCTTTGTAAATTATGATGTACGCATTAATTCATTTTTCAAGGTCCTGTTGAAATATTAATCCTTTAATCCTGGAAAGGATCTTTAGTTGATAGAAGGCGAATTTGTTACTGTGTTTGTGAGCGTTTGAGTCCAGTCCTACCACCAGATTATGAGCCTCTTGGGTTTTTTTTTAGCTGTTATAGGTTAAGCAGTTTGCTAGTTTAAAAAAGCTCTTCCTTCTTTCCAATAGGTTTTTAGTTTAGTTTGGATTCAGCGGAAGAAAATGAAGACACATCTATTAAAGGATTCCCTCAGTACATCTACTGTGAGCTTGTTTGGGTTCATAGTTACCTTAAAGTATGCAATAGCTATGGTAACTTATGCTGTTATTTAAGGCTGAAACAATTAAATGAAATAAATAAATTATTGAAATTATTGTCAATTAATTTAGTTGTTGATTAATCGTTAAATGTAGTGTAGATGCTCTAAAACACATCTTTAGCTGACAGATAAATACTTTGCATTTAAGATAAAAAAAAATAAAATAAAAATGGTTGCCTGCAAAATGCTCGATCAAGAACTCCTCAAGTGGAAAAAATACCTTTCAAACACCGCTAACAGATCTTATGATGACTAAACTATGCAGTATGTTAATTTTAATGGTTTATATAATGAAACAAAATGTATTTATGCTAATAAAATAAGTCAATATCTTTTCTTGAATTTGATCAAATGAAGACGAACTACATATAGTTTAGTTGACAAACAAATTATTGCCTCTTTATTCTCAATCTGTTGAAGAAGCGCTGTGCAAGAGATTAAATATTTCACTTGATGAAACTTACCCCAGTCGGCCTCAGCAGATGGCCGCTCACACTAAGCCTGGTTCTGCTGGAGGTTTCTTCCTGTTAAAAGGGAGTTTTTCCTCTCCACTGTCGCTACAAGCATGCTTAGTGTGAGGGATTGCATCTGAGTCAATGAGTCGATGCAATCAACTGGTTTTCCTTTGATAGAGAACTTTCAATCAATTTGACTGTATGATCTGGTTGAACTGTAAAGTGCCTTGAGATGACGTGTTGTAAATTGGCGCTATATAAATAAACTGAATTGAATTGAACTTGATCTCATTATGAACATGAAACTCTTCCATATTTCTTGTCTGAAGGTGTCCAGCAGGTGTTGGTGATCAAGGTGGAGCCTTCTTCTGAGGAGACCTACTGGATTCCTAGACCCGAACATGAAGTCTCTGTGATGAACAATGATAATAAAAAGGAACCTCAGTCTTCGGCACTTCTTCACAAACAAACCTTGGAGAGCAGAGAAATGTTGACCCTGGAGCCAAATCGAGATCTAAAGAACGACCCTGCTAGTGAAACACCATGTGATAGAGAAAAAAAGTCACACAGCTGCTCTGAATGCAGTAAAACGTTTAAACACCGGGCGGATCTATTGAGACACAATCGGGTCCACACAGGAGAGCGACCCTTCAAATGTTCTGTTTGCAATGCAGCTTTTAGAAGAAAATACACATTGGCCGAACACACAAGGACCCACACTGGAGAGAAGCCATACAACTGCCCCCTTTGTGAACAAAGCTTTGGCCGCAAGTCAGGTCTGACCTGCCACATGAGCTATCACACGGGAGAAAAACCTCTGCTGTTCGGTTTGTAAGGCGGAGTTGAGGGATCAATTGGATTTTGTTGAACAAACTCTATGTGTTAGTTTGGTTTAGTATTTCACTTCATGCATTCAGTGTCACAAAGGCGAACCAATTTGAGTTTGTTGTCAAACAAAAACCAATTAGGAAAGACACCAGAGGTACTGATGGGTCATTTTTGGACTATTTATTGTAAGTGGTGAAAAATTAATCCTGATGTGTTTCCTGTGTTCCTGTGAAAACAATCAACTAAAATTGAAATTATATTTAATCATTGTGTAAATCAGTATTTCTTCAAAATATGATTAAATAAATGTATTACTTTCTGATTAGTGGAACAATTACACCAACAAATGTATGTTTCTTTCTCTCAATTCTTTAAAGACACGGCTGAGAACTGAACCTTATTCTTAAACAGACTTGGTGCTAAAATTACTGCAGGGTGGAGTCCAAACAAGCAAGCTGCTCCGTGCTCAGAGGAAAATGGTAAATGGCGCCTAGCAGTGGTGAATATTGTAACTGCAGTTTATTATAATACAAGTATGTGAATAGTTCTGTCTGTAATTAATAATCGGCAGACATTTAAGCAAAGATTCCAATATGTCTGCAGTGTGGCGACTACAAATCTGATATTCATGACGACAGTACTGCTGCTGAAGCTCCTCAGAAATGTTATTAGCACCAAGAACAGTAGTGAGAAGTTCGGTCTGCTAGGTGACAGAGCGCACGGGAAGTGAATGCCACAGAAGGCTGGACCTGTGCGAATCCATAGCTAAAACTCTTCTGGCCTCTTTATTTTCACAGCCCTGGAAGGATCCAGTCCAGGTAGACCGGGTCTTGGAGGATGCAGCCTCGGAAATCGAACACCCAATAAATCATGGGATACCCAAGGCTTTGTAGGATACACCAGACCGTATTTCCAAAAAGAAGGCTGCGTTTGCCGCATAACAGGGAGTCTTCCATTCCGAACAGGCCTCGGCGCTGCGCTATGAATTAATTGGCCGATGAATCGGGCCTTTGGAGGACGCAGCCCCTGAATTCGATCTCAGCAATGCTGTTGTGACTAAACACCGGATGCTCGGTGCTCAGAGGAAAATGGTAAATGGCGCCTAACAGTGGTGAATATTGTAAGTGCAGTTTATTATAACGCAAGTGTGTGAATAATTCCGTCTGAAATTGATGAAAATAGTTATTTTAATGGTTATTGAGTCAGATATGTGGCGGATAATGTTTGGTTTATTGAAAGGCTAATGGGTTTGGTTCACGTCTAAGCTCAGATTCTAATATATCTGCAGTGTGTGGACTATAAATATGATACTGTACTGCTGCTAAAGTGCCTCGAAAATGTTATTGGCACCCAGAACAGTAGTGAGAAATTTGGTTCTTTGCTTGATTTTAATGTTAACTGTCACTGTTGCGAGGCAACAATGCCTTACGGTCGGTGAATGACGAAGAAGGCTGGACATGTTTGAATCCACAGCCAAAACTCTTCCAGCCTCCCTATTTTCACAGACCTCGAAGGATCCAGTCCTGGTAGACCGGCTCCTTGGAGGATGCAGCCTTTGAAATCAAACACGTCCATAGTTCTCTGGTCGTCTTCTTTTGGATTAATTTTTTGGGGTACGGGTCGGGCTGAGCTAACACTGCACTTAATAAATATACACAAGTACACACACACAAACAAAAACTTGACTGATCTCAACTAAGCCCTGACATAGAGCCCTGTGTTGTTTAAAAGGACACTGATACCCTTGCTTGTAAACCCCTACCCAAAATTATTCTTCAAAGGAAACTTTTTCACGTGCTTTTATCACGTACGTTTACCGTCATTTTGACTTTCAAATCAGTACAGTTATAGCCTTCATATCGACACCCACTATAGAATCCGTATTTCTTCTAAAAAAAGAGTATTTTTGGCACATAAAGGGTGCTCGCTAAGAATCCTTCATGTAACTAATGGAAATAAGTTAAAGCACTTGACGGGAACTGGATTTTATGATCTGCTTACAGTCCAGAGTGGTCTGTTTCATTTATCTCAACGGACACATAGATCTCAATTAGACCAACAACTCCAAAGGGTTCATAGAGTATAATATTTCCTCTGAGGTATGTTCGATCTTCTTTGACTCTACTTAACCAGTAAAGCTGCACATTTTAGGGAGAAGGTAACATTTCAGCCTTTTCTTAGATTTGGAGATACATCAACATTGTATGGAAAAGGACCAGCAGTAAGTTTATGATCATTAAGGAAAAGAGTAAACTGGTCCCTACATGTTTACGAAAAAAATATTTCTTATACAAAAAGCCAGAGAGACCTTGTTATCATTTAATACAAATTTATGTTTCTTTAATTAAAACTTTGATGGAAAACCTTCCTGGTGAGATACATCCTTACAGTGCTTTGATCATCAATTTCTTAAGGAGATATCAGCTGGGCTGATGCCATCAACAGCTTTGATTATAAATGATAAGAGTTGGGCCTGTTTTTCAGTGCTTAGTCCTGTTTCGCTCTAAGACATCACTATGGGCTCAGAGCCCATCTGCAAACTGTTTCTCTCCTCGACAGAGCCACCTATGGAGCTTGTTAATGTTACCTCTTCTAATATAGAAAGTATCTATAGATCAGTGCTTCTATGTTCGTTTTTTTTTTACTACTTCTATCTCCTTGAACCATGGTCAACCTCGGCAGAAGGCCACTTACACTAAGTCTGTTGCTGCCTGAGGTTCCTTCCTGTTGAAAGGTCATTTTTCCTCTCGGTTTTTCCTGAATGCATGTATGTTGTGAGGAATTACTGAAGAATCAGTGACAAAATGCAAGTAAATGTTTCCTGTTGCCACATGCTCATACAGGAGGAGTGAATCCTGCAAAGTCAATAACTTGATGCAATCAGCTGTTTTTCATTAGATAGAAAACTTTTTATAGATCAGTCTGTATGATGGTATCCAACCTGTAAATTGCCTTAAGGTGACATGTGCTTAAAATTGGCACAAAACAAACTGAATTGAATCCTTTTAATTCAATTTAATTTCCCTTTAGGACTAATAAAGTATTTTTAAATGGAATCACACTCATGTTTATGTCTATTTACATTTACTTTATTTTTTTTAAGTATAATTTTTTTGTTGTGCATTAATGCTTGTCTGCCCAAGTCTGTCTCCGAGATTGACTTATGATCTTTTCCATGGTGGACGCTGTCTTGGTTTTCTTTTTTTTTTTTTATCATTTTTACAACCTCAACAAGGTGTTTACAGGCTTTTTGTGTTGAATTTCCAGGAAAGAGATTAATCACTGAAATGAGACTTGTATTTCAGAGAAACCTGTTTTCACGCATAACTGAAAACAGCCCTGTGAACACTTTGCACTGTATCTCAGAGGACGTCTGATGAATTCAGTGTTAATATCACTGCCACTAAATTTGTATTTCATAATCAGATGAATAAACCTCTAACAATGTCACGTCTTATTGTATTTGTATTACTTGAATGATGCAGGTTTACAGTTGCTAAGATCACCGTTCTCCTTGAAATTTTTATTTAGAGGATTAGGGCCACTGAAAAAATTAAAAAGTAAACTGATTTTTATATTTTATTTCTGTATAATATAAGAAAAAAGCCAGGATTCTGAGATTAAAGTCAGAATTCTGAGATTAAAGTCGGTGAGAAAAAATTCAGAAATTTTAAGAAAAAAGTCAGAATTCTGAGAAAAAGTCAAAATTCTGAGATTAAAGTCATAAATCTGAGATTAATATCAGAATTCTGAGATTAAAGTCAGAATTCTGAGAAAAAAGTAAGAATTTGCTCAGAATTCTGACTTTTTTCCCATATTAAACTGAAGTAAAATGTAAAAAATCTGTTAACTTTTTTTTTTTTTTCCCCCCCACTGGCCCTAATCTTTTTCCATATAACCTAAACTCATTCCCCTGTACAGTTGTGAGGGGATTAAGATGTGTTTATATTAAAAAAATTTAAACACTCATGAGAATCAGACATGCAGTTTATTTCAGATAACAGCAGTGAGTCAAAAAACTTAAACCCAGTAACAGTGATGTTATACAGTTTCCACAGAGATTCTTTGCAAAAGTATTCACACCCCAGAAATGTTCATTTTTTCTATTTCGAACCAAATAATCCAAGTTTTTATTATTTTATAATGTACAAATATATTGGATTACAAATACACAATTTCTCATAGTGTCAATATTTAACTTTCAGCAGATTCTCAAACGTCTGAATTATGACTGGGACACTGACAACTGATCCCATGTTTTTAATAAATCCATAACCTCATACTTCTGGGCCGAGTTACAATCATTTAACCAAGTATAAAACATACTTTTCAGGAAATCCACATTTCTGTTTTAAATGTGTTTTAATTGTTTTGATGTAATGTAATTTTAAATGTTGTTTTCTCATGAACTGAAAGCTGAAAAATATCCAAATTAAGAATTAAACAGTCTATAATTAAACTTTATTGTTTCACCATGGTAATTGAGTTACCAAATTCAATTCACTTAGAATAGAATTCAACTTTGTAATTTTATTGTTTCAAGTACAAAGCAATGAAATGTAGTTCACATTTATCCAGAAGTGCTATACAGGATATAAATATTTATTTGAGCAATATTCTAGCTTAAAGAATGGATAAATGTCCCGACACAGGTTTGGCCAGTATTTAGCTCGATCCATCCTCATGTCATTTCTGACCCACTTCCTGGCCTTTTGTCAAAATACCAATTCCTCCCAAAACCTAAGAACTGATCATGCTGCCCACTGTGAATTCAACTGCAATTAAGTGATAGTGATTAAATAATATAGCAAAGGTCTCACCGTCCTTCCTGCAATTATAGACTAGTTTGTGTTGGTTAAATGAAAACCCAATAACCCAATAATAAGAAAAAGCTGCAGCATCTTTACTTTACTAGTTATTCACCAGTGTGGTTTTTCACATGTTTTACACAAGCACTTTTCCATTTGAAAGTCGCCTGACAGACAGAGCAGCTGAACGGTTTTTCCTCTGTGTGACTTTTCATGTGACGCTTCAGGCTGTTGGACTGTCGGAAGCTTCGGCCGCAAACAGAACAGCTGAAAGGCTTCTCTCCCGTGTGGATTTTTTTGTGTTCTGTCAAATAGGCTTTTCTTTTAAAGGCGGTTTTGCAGACAGAACAGCTGAATGGTCTGTCCTCTGTGTGGAACCTTGTATGTTCCATTAAAGTTACTTTCAGAGTGAAAGCTTTGTTACAAACGGAGCAGCTGTAGGGTTTCTCTGTAGTGTGGTGCGTCATGTGATAGCTTAAACTCTCCTTCCTTCCAAACTTTTGTCCACAGACGGAGCAGCTGAATGGTTTTTCTTCAGTGTGGCACCTCATGTGACGAATAACATTTTCCTTCCTGTTAAACTTTTTCCCACACACGGAGCAGCTGAAAGGTTTTTCACTTGAGTGACATCTCATGTGAGACGTGACAGACTCCTTCCTTGAGAAACTCTGACCACACAGTGAGCAACTGAAAGGTTTCTCTCCACTGTGCGTTCTCATGTGTATCACTAAGCCTCGCTTCCAGGTGAAAGCTTTGCTACAGATGGAGCAGCTGAACGGTTTCTCTCCTGAGTGGATTATGTTGTGTCGTACCAAACACGATCTGCGTTTAAATACTTTACCACACTCACCACAGATGTGGACTTTTTCTTTTCTCTCACAAGTTCCATCATCAGCAGGAAATGTATTTCTCACAGAGTCTGAACCAGATTCGCTGCTCTCCTCCCAGTTTCCATCACTGACGTCTGTTTGTGAGGAGTCTGAGGTTTTGTCTTCCTTTTCGGTTTCTGAACACTCATCTGGTTCTGGTCCTTCATCGTCTCTGTTCTGCTCAGCACTGTGATGAAGCTCGGCGAGCAGAGCTTTCTCTTCATCATCTTCGCTCTTTATAAACGCAGGATCAAATATAAACTGCATGATCTCAGCATCCTCCTCTTCTTCTTTAATCTGTGGGGGCCTCTGGTCCTGCTGCTGCAGTCCGGGACTCTCATTCTGCCTTTGAACTTGCAGCTCCTCTTTGACCTGCTTGACATCTGCAGTAAAAACAAACATGGATACAATAAAAGACAACATGAATAGCTAGGATATTACCACAAGATGCAATTCATTTAATTAAGCAAAATTAATCTAATGCTTTAATAAATCCAAAATGTGGCTTTTCTGACTTTCCATTATAATATTTTTAGTTTGAAAGGACGATCGTACAGAGGTAGAGCTAGTGACCCATAAACCGAGGCCTTAGTCCTTAATGCAGCTAACCAAGGTTTGAATTTAGAGCTGTTTTCTCCTGGTTTTTTCTTTTTATCTTTCCATCTACTAATAAATAAAACAATGGTCACTAGACTTTATGCTGAAAGCAATAAAACCAGACCTACAGTTTATGGTCATCCAAATCTCCCAGGTAGACTGTTTTATTTACTCCTGTTTTTTTCACAATACGGATATTAGATAGTATTTGTTGGCAAGTTTTAAAAGAAAATGACCCTGTCTTGCAGAAGTGATCCCGTTATTAGGAAATTCACAAATTTCCTGTTTCATGCATACAAACATTGTGTTCCTCTTAAAACCATTTCATATCAATTTACTTACATCATGCCATCTTTTTTCTTTTGCAGTTATTAGTTTTTAAAAAGTATTTAAAAATATTTTATAATGAAAAAAGTAAAAAAAAAAACATTGCAATTTATTTACCAAATGTGTCGGTATACTTTGTATTTTTCTCTGTCCTGATATATATTTGGGTCTTTTAACCTGACTGATTATGATGCCTGAAAATCAAACCAAAATAATTTAAGCTCATATATGTTAATAGTTTTTTTTTTTTTTTTTACTAATTTACTTCCAGATTACAGAAAATTACAGGTAAATCCGCAGAGCTGATCAAAGGATGTTTAACTAGTTTTTGTATTCATGTGGTTATATTTCTCAAACGACATATGCAAAATCTGAACAAGTTTACTAATTAAATAAGGTTTTTCAAATTAGAATTAACATTCACTCCTCATTTACTACACGATGGTGTTTTATTTTTTATGATTGCGTTCTTCTGTTTGACTGATAGCCGATGATAAACCAGGAATTCCTCCACAAATATGTGCAATCTTTCTTACGTTTATGCTATGTTTTGACCTCAGTCAGCTTTTAAAAAGGAGGGGTGACATTTTACATCTGTATTTACATTTTTTTATTACCTTAATACAAATAAATAAAGATAAAAGTCTGATTTTTCACATCCAGATCCTTTAAATTCCCTGCATATTCAGATATTAGTACTAGTAATTATAAAAATTACTTTTGCCTTGTGTTTTAGGCTTTCTTATTTGACATTTTAAATCATAATTTGCTGACAGTTTAAGGAAAAAGGATGGTTACCATGGGAGTCAATCTCCTCACTGTGTTCCTCCATCTGTCGATTTGTTTCCTCCTAATGATTTATTCCAAAATCACAGCAGCACAGTTCCTCCCCTTTAACTCCTCCAGAAACAACATACTTTACTGACAGTGATTACTGTGTTCCCTACAGATGACTGAAGGCTGATGCTAACGAGCTAAGCTAACCTTAAGCTCGTCTGATGCTCCGCACAGAAATCTAATATGAACGAATAATAATTATTCATACGTGATGCCAAAAACCGCACTGGTCTTCCTTTACGGAACACAAAATAACATAAGGTTGAAACGTCAAACTGTGTAAACAATTATATTTTTAAAAACTACCAGCTCCAACTGTTAGAAGATAATCACTTCCGCTGGTGAGCTCATTGTCCTTCAAAATAAAAGCTTCATCAAAGTTAAATCAAGCTTGAGAAAAAGAACTGGAGAAAATAATACTTCTAAGATAATACTAATTCTAAAATTATACTTCAAACGATATTATGGTATCGTTTCAGGACAATCTTATCATAGTTAATAATAATAATAAAACAAAGAAATGTGATTGTCTTTAAACCCTCTGTGATACAAATGGTATAATCACTGTTTACCTCTGAAAAAAAAAAAAAAAAAAAATGTATTTCCAAAAGAAAGGAAATGTTTCAGTGATAATTTTATTCTAAAGTAATGCAGTTTATAATTTGAATATATTTGATAACCAAACTGAATGTTAGCAGCTGTACCTCTGTAAGGTTGGATTTCAGTACTGAAAAGCTTAAATAAGGTCATATATATATATATATATATATATATATATATATATATATATATATATATATATATATATATATATATATATATATATAACTTTTATGATCTAACTTTCATCCATTTCCAAAAGCAAACAGAAAGCAGGTCAAAGACTCTGACACCATTTTCTATACCTACCTTAGCTACAGTGATGCCAGGGGTTTGGAACCCATCTCAAGCAGTTATTGGGAGCAGGATAGAAATCTATGAAATCTAACCTTCTGGTTTTTCATATGCAGAAAGCCCTTTGAGTGCCCAGAGAGAGCCAGTAAGTATAACAGTGGTCCATCTAAGGCCATAACTACCAATGACCCAACTGTATAATATATAATTTTTATTTAAAGATTTAATTTTTTCAATCAGCTCCTCAGTGCCACCAGAAAATATTATTACCCCTGAATTTTAAGTTGCTTTTATTTATTTTTTTACAAACTTAATCATCATCTTAAAAAAGACAAAGGTCAAATAATGACAAACAAAAGCAATATATAAGATTTTATTTTTCTTTAAGACTTTACAAACAGTGCAAACATAATAGGCACATAAGTATTCACACACTTTTCCATGACCTACAGTAAAGGAGTAGCTGAGAAGTAGGTGTTTTGAACACCTTTATTAGACCTCCACCTGAGGGAAATTCAGTTGATTGAACATGAAACACTTGTTAAAATTGTTTTTTTCTTTTCTTTTCTTCTTCACAAAAATCTATCAGAAGTAATACGATCGCCCCATTGGTTCATTAATGTGAAAATGGTTTAATTGGAATACTAGAATACTGCAAGATAACATAAAATATACAACAATAAAACAAAAGAAATGTGTGTAGAATGAAAATATTTTAAATTCAATGAGTCCAAATCCAGATTAACTTATTTTTCTGGGAAAAAAAGATAAATGACAGTAAGGTAAGTGCAATCACAAAATATAAACTTAATCCCTTTTATTAATTATATATATTTTTAATCTTCATGCAATTTTAAACTAAGTTATACGAACAAATGTTGCCTTCAGTATTTTACTTACTTCAATTAAAACTAATGCCACATACACAGAGATCAGTGGAGTTTATTTCAGATGTATAATCAGGTAAATAACGCTCATCAAGCTGACTTCTCTTTACAAAATTAAAATTAAACAATGTATTTTCTGGCTCCATATTCTCCTTCTCTTAAAGGAGCTGCCACAAACAACTTTTAAGGAGTTCAGCTCCTTGCAGCTGCCTGAACAGACACTGATGTCCTTTAATTAATGACAGCTAAAAAAATTTATTTATTTACTGGTTATGAATGACTTCCCTCCTATTTCTTCTGCAATTTGTCTCCTCAGCAAATTGTAGTCCATAGGCTCCAACCCACAGCATTTTTGTTCCTTCCTAGTTCCTTTCGTATTAATAAAAAAAAATATCCTGATTCATACAATCAACTGAAGTTTTGCATTTGTCATGCCAAGATCAAAACTTGCCTATAACCTAATTATAAGCTATACTGATTTGTGACAAAGTAACTATATATTCTGTCATTTCCTTTCAATTTAGTTTTTATCTGATTGGGCTAGTTATAAGCTTTGACAGATCATGATTCTATCGTAAAATGAAACAAATCTCTCAAATATGACCTAATTTTCAGGTAGTTAGCGATGACTAACATAAAAGGAAAAATGAAAATTATAAAATAACAGAGAGGGAGCAAAATTACTTCAAATTTTCTCCTTCAAAATCTGCTGTAACAGAGCAGCTGATGAAACTTTTTAACAGACTTATATCTAATCTTACCGTAGCTTGTATTTGAAGCCAAAAAGCTATTCAGCTCCATGTTTTTTGATATGCTTTACACAAGCATTTTTCCATTTGAACTTGACATTACAATAGGGACAGCTGAAAGGTTTTTCTTCAGTGTGTCGTCTCATGTGGCGCTTCAGAGTTGAGCTTTGACCAAAGCTACGGCCACAGGTTGAGCAGCTGAAAGGCTTCTCTCCAGTGTGAATCTTAATGTGAACAGCCAGGGAGGATCTTTCTTTGAAAGAGGCTTTACAAACAGAACAGCTAAACTGTCTGTCCTCTCTGTGGAACCGGGTGTGTTTTATCAGAGTAACTTTTGAGGTAAAAGCTTTATTACAGACGGAGCAGCTGTAGGGTTTTTCTGATGTGTGGTGAGACATGTGATTTACCAAACTTTCTTTTCGAACAAACTTTTTCCCACATAGTGAGCAGCTGAAAGGTTTGTCTTCAGTGTGTAGTATCATGTGCCGGGGTACACTATCACTCCGCTTGAACTTTTTCCCACAGACTGAGCAGCTGAAAGGTTTGTCTTCAGTGTGTAGTATCATGTGCCGGGGTACACTATCACTCCGCTTGAACTTTTTCCCACAGACTGAGCAGCTGAAAGGTTTTTCCTCAGTGTGACTTTTTGTGTGCTGCTGTACACTAGCTTTTCTTTTAAACTTTTTTCCACAGATGGAGCAGCTAAAAGGCTTTTCTTTTGTGTGACTTCTCATGTGGGAAGTTACAGTTTCCTGGCTTTTAAACTGTTTTCCACAGTCAGAGCAGCTGAAAGGTCTTTCTGTAGTGTGGACTTTCATGTGTCGATTCAGATTCTCCTTGTTCTTGAAACTTCTTCCACAGGTGGAGCAGCTGAAAGGTTTCTCTTCACTATGTGTTCTCATGTGTTGCACAAAACCCCCCTTCCATATGAAAGCTTTGCTACAGATGGAGCAGTTGAAGGGTTTCGTTCCTGTGTGGATTATGTTATGTCTTAACAAATTTCTTCTGTGGCTAAATATTTTACCACATTCTTTGCAGCTGTGTAACACCTCACCTCTCATACATCTTAGATCACCAGTTCTGGTTTCTATGGAGCCCAAACTTGAGTGAACTTCACTGCTCTCCTCCCAATTACCATCACTGACATCAGTGTCTGAAGAGTCAATAGCTTCATCTACGTTATTTGATCGTAAAATGTCTTCCTGTCCGGTAGAGAGTCTGTTTTTGTCAGGCTGTTTGTGATGAAGCTTTGAGAGCTGAGGTTTCTCTTCATCATCTTCACTCTTAACAGATACAGGATTGAATATGAACTGCGTGACCTCAGCATTGTGCTCTTCCTCTTTAATCCGTGGGAGTTTTAGGTCCTTCTGGTCCAGGCTGGGCCTAAGGTTCTGCTCCTCAGCAGGAAGCTCCATTTTTATCAGCCTAAGCTGCAGGTTGCCTATAGGAAACACAAACACAGATGGCCTTAGCAATCAATTTCCAGTCAAATGTCTTGCAGGATGTAATATTCTTATCACACTTTGAATCCCTTTTCTAGACTGACAAATTCACATGTTGTTGTGCAAATGGATTATACAACAGATGGAAATCAAGACACACTAAATAAAGGAGTGGTTCTGCACGTGGGCACCACAGACCCCTTTTCACTACCTATGCTTTCTGGCTGATGTTTGGGTCACTTTTTAATGTTGGTGATGCTTTCACACTCATGATAACATGAGACAAACTCTACAACCCACAAAAGTGGCTCAGGTATTGCAGATAATCCAGGATGGCACATCAATGAGAGCTGTGGCAGGAAGGTTTGCTGTGTCTGTCAGCATAGTGTGCAGCGGCTGGAGGAGCTACCAGGAGAAAGGCCAGTACAACAGGAGACTTGAAGGAAGCCATAGGAGGGCAACAACCCAGCAGCAGGACCACTACCTCTGCCTTTTTGCAAGGAGAAACAAATTAGCACTGCCAGAGCCCTGAAAAATTACCTCCGGCAGGCCACAAATGTGTATGTGCACAAACGGTTAGAAACCGACTCCATGAGGATGGTATGAGGGCCCAATATCAGCAGCAACCCAGCAGCAGGACCACAACCTCTGCCTTTTTGCAAGGAGGAAGAGAAGGAGTACTGTCAGAGCCCTGAAAAATTACCTCCAGCAGGCAGCAAATGTGCATGTGCACAAACGGTTAGAAACCGACTCCATGAGGATGGTATGATGGCCCAACATCTGTAGATTGGGAATGCACAACACCGTGTAGGATACCTGGCATTTGCCAAAGAAAATCCTGATATGCAAATTCGCCACTGGTGCCCTGTGATTAAATCAGGTTCACACTGAGCGTGTGACAGACGTGACAGGGTCTAGAGACACAGTGGAGAGCATTCTGCTGCCTGCAACATCCATCAGCATGACCAGTTGGCACTGGGTTAGTAATGGTGTAAGGTATGTGGCCCTCATTTTCTTTGGAGGGCCGCACAGCCCTACATGTGCTCTCCAGAGGTAGTATGTTTGTCAGGAGGTACTGAGTTCATTAGACCCCTTGTGAGACCATAGGCTGGTGTGGTTGGCCCTGGGTTCCTCCTAATGCAGGCCAACGCTAGTCCTCCAGTGCATGAAATGTGTAAGCAGTTCCTGCAAGATGAAGGCATTGAAACTATGGACTGGCCCATCTGTTTCCCAGACCTGAATCCGACTGAGCACATCTGGGACATCATTTCTCGATCAATCCACCATCACATTGCACCACAGACTATCCACGACTATGCGGATGCTTCAGTCCAGGTCGGGGAGGAAATAAGGAGGAGATCCCTCAGGAGACCATTAGCCACCTTATCAGGAGCATGTCCAGGCGTTGTAGGGAAAGTCATAGAGGCTTCCAATATGGAAAGGGAAAAAAGTTTAAACAAAGTTGCAAGAGATAAGTAGACCCTGCCAACATGGGGCGGTCACCCACCGAAACAGTTTAGAACCGATCATAACTATAGATGTTAGTTAAAAAAAAAGGCTTTGTAAAAATAGAAAAACCTTTACAGCACCCTGTTGTTGAAATTTTACCCAACATAACAGCTCTTTTGGAACATAATAAAGGGGATCAATAAAATCTTTCTTTGTTGCAACTTTTGTCTCATTAAGGTTACAACTGATGCCGATAGCTTTTCATGACCGATACCAATACAGATTCAGCTAATGAATGAGCCACGCTTGGGTCCTGGTAGTATGAAGCGCAAAACCCCGCTTTGGGGCTGCTCTACATGAATAAAAATCGCACCAAATTAAATAGATTTATCAGCTATTTTTAATCAGAAAAATGTAAGTAACAAGCTGATAAAAAAAAATCATAAAATCGGTCGATATTTTATCTGTCCAATAAATACCATGCATCCCTAGCTGTTAGCCTCTTGTTGCTCTAAACTTGATAATTTGTTTAATTGTCTGAGAATTTCCGCAATCCAAATTCAGCACTCTGCTGACCCTGTTTTGCATTTTTTTCTTCCTTGGTATTTTAGCTGAGTGGTATTAAACAGAATAATTGACTTTAACAGGAATAATTACATTTTAATCCGTTTTAGCATGGATAAAGTTTATGTGTCTGTGCTTTTTTTTTTTACAAGTGATCTTTTTACAAGTGATTCTTTTTAGTTAACAACTTGATTGTATAGATACATTTGAGGTTTTGTTACTGAATAATAATTATCATTAGCAGTTATAAATGTTTAAGTGTGTTAAAACAAAACACAGGTTCACAACTGGTTAAACACCCACATTTAATTGTAAATTAAGCTAATAAACGTTAAGAAAACTCATTAAAGGCTGGTAGGCATTAGTCACAATTATCTAAAATATCTATTAATTGTGGATATTTTTTAAATAAAAGTCAAAGAAATTCAAATTTTTAAGTTAATCTATATTCACAATAAAATGAGCCTAATTGCACAACATTCTTAACTGTTTATGATGTTGAAATTTGGAGCTAAAATTATATTTAAATAACTTGCACAATTTTCTCAAGTCTCACTTTCTCAAATCAAAGTTGGTCTGTTGACTTTTAAGTTCTGCTGTTAAAGAAACCCAAAAACTTGCTGATGATGATCATTATTTTATTAGTGTTTGTAAATACAGAGTAGAGGAATATAAACTATTTTTGAGGGAAGAAAACCAAGATAAATAATCCGTGCAAAAGAAAAATGCAATGACTTCAGTTTATGCATCATCTCAGATGCCTTAGTTTTAAATGCCCGTTTGAGTAAGGACTTTTTTGCCCAAACGAATCATCACTCAGTCCATGTTTAAAAGGTTTATAATGGGAAACACAATAATCAGTGTTTACTTAAAAGTATTCTTGACAGCAAACTAGTGTTGCACCGATACCAATACCAGTATCGGGAGGGCCCCTATCCAGCACTACAATGGTGGTATCAGTATCAGCAAGTACCAAAAATAGGGCACCGATACAATTTTGAGAGCCAAAAGTTTATTCAACTATTGTCACCCATTCCAGGTCGGCAATAAAAAGTTCTACTGGATCACTTTGTTTTAGTCTTAGTTTTCCCGCTTCACAAAGGTAGGCAGCAGCTTGATAAGCCATGATGGCAACTATTTTACATCCAAGTAGTATGCAGTTCTTCATATATACACACACTTCAATTTCAAACAGATGGTATCTGTATCGGCCAATACTGCACAGACAGGCATCTGGTATCGGGAACAAAAAATGGCATCGGCGCAACACTACAGCAAACACTGATGCAGCTGAGCAAAAAACTGCTGTCATTAAAGACATCTGCAGAGGTAATGTAACTTACCACCTGGCAACCGGTAGCACACATGCAGACTGGAAGACTAAAATCAACCTGTACCAAAAGGTTTTCTAAGGCCGCATATTTACCTCGCCCTTTTTGATTGAAAACAATTTAATGGACTCAATCATATTTTCTTACATTAACTAAGGTCCTAAGCAGGAAGCTTTGTACCGCCGTTTCTTCTAAGCTATGGTGGATGTGCATCTGTGATCACCACAATAAGTGAAGAGCACTATATGAACAGCGATGGCTGTTGGGAAGTAACTAGGACCAGGAACATGGAATGTTTGAGCAACTCGCTTAGCGGGAAACAGTAGTCGTAGTCATAGTAGTCCCTAATGAAGAGCGATTGTTGAGCTAACAGCACTGCTGAACTGTCATAGGTCTGTCAGTATTAGAAATTGAACTTTATCTTCTGTTTACAACCAGTGTAAAACTGTTACAGGCACTATTGTATGCCTTTTAATGTAAGGGATTGTGTAATGTAAATCCCTTTATCGTCCCACAATGGGGAAATTTACTCTATGCATTTAACCCATCCCCTTGGGGAGCAGCGGGCTGCCATGGTGTGGCACCCAGGGAGCAGTGTGGGGTTAAAGGTCTTGCTCAGGGACCCAGGATGTGGGGATCGAACCGGGTACGAAAGTTGTTTTTCAAAGACCTTACATAAAATAACAGAGGCTTCTAAATAAAGCTAAATGATTACAGCGTCTTTCATTTTCAATAATAATCTATATGAAGTAATATCCTTTCTCCGTTGATTTTCAATTTTAATTTGTTTTAAGGAATAAGCCTCAAGGAACTAAGCAAATGATTTTACTGCAAGTTTATATAAAATACAGTATTAAGATAAAGAAATATGTGTGTAGAAGAAAAATAGTTTTAATCAAATGACCACTGACTGCAATAAAACAAATCAAAAGGAAGTAACTTCACCAAATAAAAATTGTATCATAGCACCTATTTTGAGAGATTAAATGAAGTATAAATTGGATCAATATGATCACAAAATAGAAATTAGACCATCTTAATTATTTACAAGTTCTGTTTTATTATTATTATTCAATATAAAGCTAAATCAGACAAATGTATTTGGATTCAATATTTTACACACTTCAATTGTAATGAATACTACACATGCAGAGATCAGAGATGAAGTGTTTATTTCAGATGTAAAATCTGTTAAATAATGCTCACCAAGAAGAAGACTTTTCTTAAGAATATCCAATAGCAACACAAAACATTTTAAGGAGTTCAGCTCCTTGCAGCTGCCTAAACATCAACACTGGTGTTCATTAATCAGTGACGTCTGAACAGTGTTATTTATTTACGCGTGATGAATGGCTTCTCTTCAATGTGTGCTGCAATTCGTATCTTCATCAAATTGTAGTCCCAATTCATAGGCATCAACCCACATCAATTTTGTGCCTTCCTCGTTGCTTTTATATTTATGAAAAAAGCAATATTGATTTGTGAAAAAGAAACAATAATATTCTGTCATTTCCATTCAATTTAGTTTTGATCTAATTAGACTAGTTATAACATAAGCTATGACAGATCATGACTCTATGGTGAAACCAAACAATTCTAACAATCTCCTGGTTTTATGAATTGGAGTCATATCCTCGTTTTAAAGCAGTTAGCTATAACAAACAAAAGTTAAAATAACTATAAATCAATATTCAATGCGGAATGAAAATTACGAATGTGGGAAGGAGCAAAACCACCAAACATTCTTTTTTTAATCTGCCTTTATCAGAGCAGCTGATGAAACTTTTTAACAGACTTATATCCAATCTTACCGTAGCTTGTACGTGAAGCCAAAAAGCTATTCAGCTCCATGTTTTTTGATATGCTTTACACAAGCACTTTTCCATTTGAACTTGACATTACAATAGGGACAGGTGAAAGGCTTTTCTTCAGAGTGCCGTCTCATGTGGCGCTTCAGAGATGCGCCCTGACCGAAGCTCCGGCCGCAGGTCGAGCAGCTGTAAGGCTTCTCTCCAGTGTGGATCTTAATGTGAACAGCCAGGGAGGATTTCTTTTTGAAAGATGCTTTGCAGACAGAACAGCTGAACTGTCTGTCCTCTCTGTGGAACCGGGTGTGTTTTATCAGAGTTACTTTCAAAGTAAAAGCTTTATTACAGACAGAGCAGCTGTAGGGTTTTTCTGAAGTATGGTGAGACATGTGATTTATCAAACTTTCTTTACGAACAAACTTTTTCCCGCATACCGAACAGTTGTATGGTTTTTCTTCAGTGTGTAGTATCATGTGCCGTGGCATACTCTCTCTCCTTTTAAACTTCTTCCCACAGACTGAGCAGCTAAAAGGTTTCTCCTCAGTGTGACTTTTCATGTGATGAGTTACACCTTCTTTCCTTTTGAACTTCTGATCGCAGACAGAGCAGCTAAAGGGTTTGTCTTCAGTGTGACACACCATGTGCCGATTTAGGTCCTCTTTCCTTTTAGATTTTTGTCCACATATGGAGCAGCTAAAGGGTTTGTCTTCAGTGTGCCGTAACATGTGCCGGGTTACGTCTTCTTTCCTCTTAAACGATTGTCCACACACAGAACAGCTGAAAGGTTTGTCTTCGCTATGACATACCATGTGAGAAGTTAAGGTTCCCTTCCTTAAGAACTTTGCTCCACAAATGGAGCAGCAGAAGGTTTTCCCTGTGGTGTGAATTCTCATATGACAACGTACATTTTCCTTTCTTCTAAACTGTTTCCCACAGACAGAGCAACTGAAAGGTTTCTCTTCACTGTGTATTCTCATGTGTTGAGTCAGGTCCCTTTTCCATATGAAAGCTTTGCTACAGGTCGAACAGCTGAAGGGTTTTACTCCTGTGTGGATTCTGCTGTGTCTTAACAAATTTCGTCTGCGATTAAATGTTTTGCCACATTCACTACACCTGAGTAACTGCTCACCTGTCTCGCATCTTGCATCATCTACGGGAAAGGTGTTGATCTGTCCAAAGTCTACAACTGATTGAGGGTCCATGTTCTCCTCGAAGTTTCCATCACTGACGTCCGTCTCTGAAGAACCTGAGGCTCTGTCCTCATCTGATTCTTCACCCGCAGAGTCTGTGTTCACCTCAGTCTGACTCTTATGAAGCTCTGAAAGCCGATGTTTCTCTTCATCATCGTCCATCTTGACAGGAACAGGACTGAATATAAATTCAATGATCTCAGAATCGTCCTGTTCCTCTTTGATAACCAGTGGCTTTAAGTCCTCCTGATCCCGTTTGGGACATTGATTCTGGACATCTACAGGAAATAGAAACAAAGACCAGATATGAATAGTTATATCGTGACTAAAAAAGCAGTAATGTGTGAGAGATGATATGAGTTAAAATAATACATTTCATTTTACAGCTTCAGAGGGGCCTAGTCTCATTCCTTTTTAAATATCTTCAATATCTTCCTCTGGTTGCATTACAACACCCTGCTGCTGTAGTATTTATTTTTGGTGTGTTCTAATTTTAGTTTTTGCTAAATTTGTTAGTTATAAAAATAACACCTGGTAACTGGAGGTACGATAATGTACATGCGTATAGTTGGTAAACAAGCTGAACCAATGGAGGCGAGCTAGCGTAGAACTCCCAGCAGGGTTAAAATAATGCAAAAAAAAAAGTTTAAAGTTTTCCAGCTGGACAAGCCTTAAATAGGTTTTCATTGAATTTAGTGGGGAAGGCTGTTATTGCAAAGTGAAAGCTTTGTGTTTAGGCCTTGCCTCAGTTTGGTCATCTGTTTCTATAAATTTTCAGGTACTATAAAAATCACAACAAAAAACCTGCTAGATGCTCTTAACTTGTTATTTATGAATGTATTTTATTTTATCAGCAAGTGATATTGTGACATGATTTCTTTGTAACTTTCTATTAGTATTTGAA
>NW_015150565.1:816395-825273 GCF_000732505.1 Cyprinodon variegatus
TGCGGTCGCATTTCACTGCTTAGAGAGTAGCTACATGGTAGGAGGAGAGACACACAGCAGCACTCAGTGATTATTAACCAGCAGCTTCTTCGATCATTAAGTAAAAGTTAGGAGACAGGTTGGTTAAAAAATTAGAGATGCCACCAAGAAATCAGTTCGTTAGACGTACAGAGCTTTTTCAGCTAAAAAAGGCAACAGATTTTAAGTTTTGACAAGTTGGTATTCTACATAAGAAGCTTGAGAAAACTTTATTTCTTCTTCTTGACTAGTTAAAAAAAATCTTGGCTTCTCAGAGGACCATGACTCACAGTTACAGGTTAAGATGTTTTTTTATAGTACAGACAGAATCAGACACCAGAGCTTCTACATATCTGGAAAATTTGTTTCTGGCCACATCATATTAGTACATAAGTTCATAAATCTTTTTAAACAGAGCACTGAGAGAAGTAGGGAGAGCTGCAGATTTAAAGGTGAAACAGATTTACTGGGATATGCAACATGCAATAAAATATATCTTACCAGAAACTCTACTAGAAGAAAATATGCTATGCTATATTTTAAATGCAGCATATCCAATTTTGTTCCGGATGGAATTGAAATTGTACTTCTAGGGATGCATGATATCGATTTTGGCATTGGAATCGGTCTCTCTTAAATCTATAGATATAAATATCAGTGTGTTGTGTTCTTGTGTTCTCAAAAATAGGAAAGCGTTCAACAAATAGATGTTTAAGCTCATTTTTGGAAAATTAGCCTAATAAAAGTCTAACTGTAGGTCCATTAGCCACCACCCGAGTGTCCCCACCAACTTTCATCACAAAGTTACACCCTCGCGGTGATGGTAGCCTGGACACCGGAAGCCCCGTGGCACCCTTACGCTGACCCCGACTCAGAATATGATCTCACTGTGTTTATCTGTATTTTCATTGCATTGTCCCTTAGAATATTCATCAAAGTTAATTTAAATACAACCATAAAACAAAAAAAATACCTCAAATATTTACCAACAGAAAGCAGAAAAAAAGTACCTAATGCACTTTTAACTACTTTATGGTGGTTTGCCCACCACCATAAAACCTCACAAGAAGAAGATCCATTTGGGAAAGGGGAAGGTAAATCAATAATTAAAAAGAAAGAAACAGAATTATGGCAAAAAAAAATGGAATGAAGATGAGAAAGGAAGATTATATAGGGTTAAAAAAAAAAAATAGCTGTTTTTATTTAATTTTAGATTTGTATTTTTCATTGTAGAATGCTAAGTGTTGTGTTTTTTTAGGTAGACAATTTTAAGATCTGTCCAAAAATAGCCTTTTGGCTAATTCTGGTGCATTTGCAGGAATGCTTTTTAATGTACACTGTCTCTGTCAAATAAATTAATTAATTAAGTCAAATTTTAGGGACAGATGGAAATAGGGAGTAAAATGTGTTTATTAATAAAGCATTGTTTTTATTTTTACATAACACAAATTAAAAAATATAACAGATGGAACTATAGAGCTACACACTCATGTACAATAGGTGGCGGTATGCACCTGTGAGTTGTTTGCAATCCGCCAATCTAACGAAGAAGAAGATCAACATTTCGTAGCACTACCGCCACCTACAGGTATGGAGTGTTGTTCTACTAATACATCCAGAGAAGCAAAAACTAAAAATTAACTAAGTATACAGGAGCTTACTAACATGGCCATAAGGATGACTTGGTTCATATTTTTCTAATTGAAAGCCTGTTTTCTCATATATTCCATCTTAGTGTCCAGGTTTATGCACCAAAAAAAAAAGCAAATAAATTAAACAAATAATTTACTTAATAATGTAATGTGACGCGTGGATGTTAAGACGTTTTTTTTTTTTTTTTTTTTTAATCAGAGCTGGGAAAAGCAGATAATCACCTTGAAAAGAGGAGCCCATCTGCTGACTCTGTGCTGGTTCTTCCATCTCTGCTGTCTTCCCCTTAAATCAGGGACCTTCTAATGTTTTCACACGTTTAGAGAAGAAAGTTTTCTCTCCTTATACTCCAGCAGATAAACACCACCCGTTTCCATTATGCTCCGTATTTGATTTTCTCTCATCTTCAGTGCCGATTGTTTGCTTAATGCTAACAGAATGAGCTAACAATAATAGCTTCTGCTGCTTCCGGTAGGACTTTAACATCAAAGTTTATATCTTATAATATCCCAAAGAAGTCAAAAACCACGACCATTTTCATAAAGGTTTGCGTGATTCGCTGAAGGTTAATTCAATATAGAAACTTCGCATAGAGATAATTGAAAAAGGTTTTCTTTCGATGGGTTCTGCGGTTGACAGATCGCGTCAGTTAGGGTATAATGGCCTTCAAAATAAAAGCTCCATAATCTTCTTCTTTTTTTTTCTATTACGAGAGATCGCAAGCAACTTTAAGGTGCACACCGCCACCTACTGTACATGAGTGTGTAGCAACCTTAAATCAAATTATATATTTTTTTTATTTTGTATTCTATAGATAAATAAATAATGCTTTCCTTAATTAGTGAATATCCTTTATATTTCATTCATTTCCCAATATTCCTTTAAGACTCCATTCTTTGCATGTCCTTCCAACCATTCTTCTCAATTTTTACCTTTCATGTTCATAAATTTTACATTTCATCAGTACATGTTCTACATTTTCTTTTTCTCCACATGAATATTTTCTAAAACTGCTTTGGAATCTGTACAGACCAGCACCTTGTCTGGTTTAACCTCCTCTACCCATTAAGCTTAGTATAACTGCCACCATTTCTGCTATAATCTCATGCCAATCCCACATTCTCAATTAGCACTGGCCGCCCCTAATCAGATTTATTCTGAACAGATAAATACTTTATCCATAATCTTGATTCAATATTAAATTTAAAAAAAGGAGTAGCAGTTTAAAAATCTATTGAAGCTCTCTAGGTTTAGTTAAATCCCTTTTTACATGTTTGAGATCAAATAAAAATATGAATAAAAAAGAGAGAAACTTTTTGAATTCCTTAATTTATACAAGCAACGAATTTTAGTATCTTTATTAAGCATGGTATGTATGTGCTCTTCAATTTACTTTTTAATTTTTATAAGAATAATTCATGTAAAACATTGAATTTTATAAAGAGCACTAAGAACACATAAAAAAAGGATTTAAACTAGTGTTGCGCCGATGCCATTTTTTGGCCCCGATACCGATACCCGATACCTGGCTGTACAGTATTGGCCGATACTGATACCATAATAATGTAGAATAATTGCCATCATGGCTTTGTCAAGCTGCTGCCTACCTTTGTGAAGCAGGAAAAAATCTAATACGAAGTGAATCCATTAGAACTTTTTAATAAAAAGTTCTACTGGATAATACAAATAAAAAGTTTTTATTGCCTACCTGGAGTGGGCGACAATAGCTGAATAAACTTATGGCTCTCAAAATGGTATCTGTGCCCTATTTGTTGGTACTTGCCGATACCGATACCACCATTTTAGGGCAGTATCGGCGCCCCGTCCGATACTGGTATCGGTATCGGTGCAACACTAATTTAAACAATCTTTTGGGGGAAAATTGTGTAAATAAAAATAGTAAAAACCAAGAGAAATACAAAAAAACTAAAAGAAATAAAAAATAATTATTTTTTTTAAAGAAAGATTTTCAATACAAAGCGCCATTAGCAGTTAAAGAACCAGCATTTAAAATTATTACATTATTATAAAATATGAAAAAGAGCTGAAGTAAAACAAAAACAATCAAAGATGTCAATATGTTGACAGCTGGTTGTTAACACAGGCTTCTGAACACACTTTATTGTATAACTGCAGGGTTTTCCAAACTAATATTTTATAGTTTTTCAGTCTTTTTTAAAGCCATTGCAAGAAACTGATGTTTAGTGCTTGTTTTATACAATAAGCCTTTACTGCCATCTGGTGGTGAGAAAAAAGAACACCAGTTAATACTGACCACAAAAATACTGAATACATGTAAAGAAAATGTTTTATAAGAAAACCTTTATTGTCCTTTAAGGGGGAAACTACTCAATAAAAAACCTTCACAGAAGGCTAAGTGCTTAAAGTTGTACAGAAGAATGAAAAAGTGAGACCTCTCAAATATGGGAAAAGTATTTTTTGTAGTTGTTAACAGGAAAAAGGGTTATTAGGTATATATAAATGGAAGGAAAATAGAAAAACAACAGCTATCTAACACAACTATAGAAAAAAATATGATTATAGAATAAAATTATTTAATGACAAATTCCCCCTTTAATTTCAATACTAAATCAAATTAAATATTTTTTTTTCAGAGACTTGAAGGCCTATTTTGTGTTGTTTGATCACATCGAGACTGCATTTGTTCTCATCTGTAAGTTTAGATATCAATTTATGATGATGAAGGTTGGACAGGAAACAATTATCAATAGCACATCCACCCTTGTGAACTATTTATCAGGTGAACATCTAAAACTACCTTCGAAATATTGCCCAGGATTTGAAACATTTATTTAAAAAAATAAGGATAATATTTAAATCAGTTTTTTTATATCATGCCAATTCACAACACATGTCATCTCAATGCAAACGAATGCAATCTCTCACACTAAGCATGCTTGTAGCGACAGTGGAGAGAAAAAACTCCCTATAAACAGAAATTTCACAGTGTGATTAAAACTAGTTTTAAGGGTTAATCTTACATAAAATAGATAAATCTTTGTTTAAATTCTACTTTGTTGTTTAATACACTACATGAATCTTTTTGCAGTGCACATTATTAATGAGATCAGCTCTAAATGACTATTATTCATAGGAAGTGTAACAAACGAGCAAATGGAAACATCTGGAAACAATTTTCTTTTAATGTTAAAACACATTTCCGATTTCGATCAAAGATCCCACTGGAGGGAAGAACATTAGCAATGAGACCTAGGTTGGTTTTGAGAGCTAAAATTACCACTGTTCAATACATGAATAAGACACAGAAAACAGGATTAACATGTCACTGAAAACACCTCCTGCACATAAATAAACATGAATATACAATCAAATAATCTGGATGTTTCTATCTTTAAATAGAAAATTAGCGTTAAATCTCAATTTATTTATTAATTGTGTGACAATATGGCCTGAAATTAAGCAGGAAATTTATTTATTTAAATATGACAGATTTTTTTTTTATTGCTTTTTTTTTGCAGTAGAACCATTGTAGCAAAAGAGATTGCTATTGGTCAGGAGCAGAGAGGAGCCAGGCAGAGTAACTGATTAGATGCTGGAATTTGATTAGAAGGCCATGATACATCTTTAAATGATGTTATATAAATATGTCGTGTTTTGCACAAAATGAGGATTTATTTAAATTTTACAATAAATATATATTGTTTTAAAACAAAATGAATCAACATTTCAACATTTAATTATTAGATTTACATTCTGCCACATAGAAATACTTAGATATCAAAAATTCTATTTGGATTTAGGCACTTTTGTCAGTTATTGTTTTGTTTTGTTTTTTTAAGATATAAAAAAAACACCCCCTTAAGGACTTTCAGTTTATTTTTCTGTCTGTTTTTTTTTTTTTTTTTTTTTAACCCTCTTAAGATTTTTTTTTTATTGGTGGTTGTATGTTCACTATCTGTGGGGGAAAAAGTCAGAACACAGCATATTTACAAAAGCTCAGCTCTTCCCAGATTCCGCTGCAAAAAAAAACTTAAAACTCTAGACTGTGTTTAGGATGAATGTTTTTCATCTGTATTGATTTTTGCTTGTGTCAAAAAAGTATGTTTCCATTTTAACGACTTACTGCAGACTGAGCAGCTGTAAGGTTTTTCTCCTATGAGACCCCTCATAAGACGAGTCAGAATTATAACTTGAAAGAAGCTCCGACCAAAAACAGAGCAGCTATAAGGCCTCTACCCACAGTGGGTTTTTTATGTGTTCTGCTAAAGTTTTTTTTTTTTTTTCAAAGCTGCGCCACAGATGGAGCAGTTGAACGGCCTTTTCTCTGAAAGGATTCTCATGTGATCCATCAAGGTTATTTTGAAAGTAAAGGTTTTGCTTCAGACAGAGCAGCTGTATGGTTTTTGATAGATCTGATGAGTCATGTGATAGGTTAGGCTGTCCTTCATGCCGAACTGTTGCCCACAAACAGAGCAGCGTGAGGGTTTCTTTTCAGTGTGGTGTCTCATGTGTCGCTTCACGCTTTCTCTACGGCTAAACTTTTTTCCACAAATACAGCAGGAGAAGGGTTGTTTTTCAGTATGACTCCTCATATGAGAAGTAACATGCATCTTCCTTCACAACCGTTGGCCGCTTTACGTATTCATGTGCTGCACCAACACATGCTTTTAAGAAAAAGATGCATTACAGACGGTGCTGCTAAAAGGCTTCTCTCCTGTGTGGACTCTGATGTGCCTCAAGAGATCAGACTTTTGGTTAAATAATTTACCACATTCAGTGCAGCTATGTACTGTAGCTTCTTAACCGACTCATATTTCAGACCTGTAACAGAAAATGTGGTATTAAGTTCGAATCCAATCCTGCTTTTGCTCCATATTTCCCCTCCAAGTTTCCATCACTGACATCCGTTTCTGAGAAACACATTTTTTTTGTTCTCCTCAGGCCAGCTATTATGATCCAGTTTGAGGATTCTTTTTTACGGAAGCCGAGAGCGGCCATGTCCCTCCCATACGTTTCTACAGTGGTTTTCCCAAGAACACGAGTTAATTAACAAAAGCTGTTTTTACGTGATAACAAGATGGTTAGTGTGTGTTAAAACTGATTACATCATTCAATACCACAACAGCGGGAGAGGTTTTATAAGTATAAGTCATGGCAGTCTTCTGTAAATCGGTCGCTAGTTTCTGCTTTCCAGACATCAAGTTTCTGACTGTTAACTGCAGGCAGTTCTATCTGCCCAGAGAGTTCAGTGTTGTTAGCAATACTGCTGTTTATGTGACTCCCAGTGCAAACACTAAAGAAGCCAAGAAGACTCTATACCAGACTATCTCTGAGCTCCAATCTGCACACAGCGGGTGTTTTCATCATTGCTGGGGATTTTAACCAGGCAAACTTGAAGACTGCTCTTTTGGCCAAATTTTTCATATGTAAATGTCGATTTCAAAAAGTTACCCCATCTTTCAATATTTTTATAAGTGAGATACTTTTATTAAAATAAGGACTAACCCATTGTAAAAACCCTAGAGCCCAATAAATGATGCAATATATTGAGAATTTACTTTAAAATTCAAGAGTCCTTTTGTGTTTTGTTTTTGTTCTTTTCATTTTATTTAATTGCTTTGTTCTACGATCTGATAGTTTTGTTTTCTAATTGTATATAGGTTCTCTATGTGATTTTATTTGTTATATTATACATACTCTGCTCAGCTTCTTAAGATATTCAATTTACAATTTTGTATAATTGTTTTGATATGCCTTGTTATTATACTTTGATTCTTCAAAAAAAAAAAAAGAAGAAAACTTGCATGACCTGACAGCGTTACATGCTTTTATTTTGAAGGGAATCAGGAAGTGCTTCGTATCAACGGAAGTGATTCCCTTGAGCTAAACAACCGTCCTGTTTTCCGGTAGTTTCTATGGATATAGCAGTCAGATGCAGAAATATCGAGGTTAGCCTTTAAGCAGCCAGGGCACGCAGGTTGCGGAATCTGAGAGGCGAACTGATATGGGAGCAGGTTGTGTTTTTATGCAACGGTTGCTCTGAATTTGCAGTTAAAATGTCTGAATCTCGGAGTCTTTCAGCGCTGGAGAATCTGAGCCCAAAATCCTCTGATCAGTCAGTCAGAACCAACGGTAACCATGTTTTCCTCATTAAAACCCACCTTCAGGTTATTTAGTTACCTAATATGGAAGATTATGAGATAAAACTGTATATATATATTATTTATTTCGAAAGAAGAATTAAACATTGCTATCTAATCCAAATGTTTTGTTTAGGAATTGCAATCTGGTCACATGAAAGACATAAGGGTTGAAATTTCAAACCTCGATATTTTTCAACTACAGTTGAAGAGACAAAATAAAGCATTAAAAAGTGTGTACAAACATAACAAGAATATTATAAGGTCTAGTTTACAACAAACAATCAAAATAATGTATTTATTAAAATGGACTTTCTGGGATTTAAAGAAAAGCAGAACAGAACATGATGAATATTGAAATAATATACAAAATTCCCATGGATTAAAAACTGCAACAACAAAAATAAAACAGGGCCATGTAATAAACTTTTGAGTTTGTAGGGAGCTGTGATGGTTAAAGTGTAACGGCTAGGAGGAAGGATCTGCATTAATGCTTTTTTGAGCACCTAAGATGCATCAGTTTGTAACTACAGGGGCAGCTTCATGCACAGGGTGGGAGTTTATTAGGGATGTTACTTATTTTATTTCTGTAAACAGTGCAGAACCAACAGCCTGCATCTCAAACCTTTTCGTATTTTTCACATTAGAATCAACAACTTCAGTTTATTTTATATGAATTTAACACAGCAACCAACAGAAAGTTATCCAGAAGAGGTGGAAGGACCATTACAAACAAAATAAATATCTAGCAAGTGTACCTCTGTTAAATTCTAGAACCAATTGTTAGTATAACCATTTTTTACCCTGTTCTTTTTGCATAATAGTTTTAGCTTAGATCTCTGCTATTAAAATGCTGTAATTGGAAATTGCCTCTAGGATGTTTTTTTTTTATTTTTTATAATGATTCCGTAAAAATAAAAAAAATATCCACTGGACTTGGTTTCCAAGATTTGAAGACATTTCGCCACCTCTCCAGGAAGCTTTCTCAATTATAATGATTGGTTTGTCTGTGACCCAGGCACGTCCCACCAGGGGGAGGCCCAGGACACGCTGGAGAGACTATGGCCCCGTCCACACGAAGTCAAAAC
>NW_015150565.1:826154-839093 GCF_000732505.1 Cyprinodon variegatus
AAAGTCTGGTTTGGGTTTTTTCTCTGACCAGAGCATTTCCTCCCACGTTTTAAGTTTACTCTACATAGGTTATGCCAAGTTACAAACAGAAAGGCTTCTTTTTTTGTTTGTTTTTCTTTTTGCCACTTATCCTAAAAGCCCAGATTTGAAGTAGGAGTTATCAGCTATGTGCTGAATTATTGTTTTTTAAATCTTAAAGTTTTTAAAATAATAATTTCAAATCAAAGTGTTAACACTTCTTTCATCTACTCTCCTGATGAGAGTAAAATGATGAATAATTAGCAAGGATTGAACTACATGTTTACCAAGAGTTGCTAGAAATGGATAAGTTAGTTAATGTTGTTTCTCTATTTAGAAATGAAGCAGCTTTTATAATCAGTGTTTTATTTCCTGCAGATGTCCACCAACTTTTGGTGATCAAAGAGGAGCTTGAAGCTGAGGAGCAGATTTGGAGTCTTAACCTGAAACAGGAGGACCAGAAGCCTCCTGAGATTAAAGAGGAACAGGAGGAGGCTGAGATTATAGAGTTCACATCCTTCAAGATTGAAGATGAACAAGAACAACCTCGACCTTCAAGGCTTCATCACATCCAGACTGAGGAGAATAAAGACTCTTTGGAACCAAAACCTGTTGAATGTTTCGAATCACACCATGAAGAAGAAAGTTCAGTTACTTCAGAGACGGACGTCAGCGAAGGAAACTGGGGGGAGAGCGGCGAACCACAACCGGCTTTAAAATCAGGTGATCCAATCTGTGACGTCGAGCATAAACTGCACACCTGCAGTGATTGCGGCAAAGCATTTAGCCGGCGGGAACGTCTGTTGAGACACAGAAAAGTCCACACAGGAGGCAGACCTTTCAGCTGCTCCTTCTGCGATGCGACTTTTAAAAGAAAGTATACTTTAGAGCAACACCTTAGAACCCACACAGGAGAGAAACCTTTCAGTTGCTCCATCTGCGGTCAAAGCTACCGACACAGTGTGAGTTTAACCCGCCACATGAGAGGCCACACTGGAGAGAAACCGTACGCATGCTCTTTTTGCCAGGCCACCTTTAGATGGAAGAACACTTTTCTGGAGCACACTAGGATCCACACAGGAGAGAAACCCTTCATCTGCCCCATCTGTAACGGGTCGTTTACATGGAAAAACTCTTTTATGGAACACATGAGAATCCACACAGGAGAAAGACCCTTCAGCTGCACTATGTGTGATGCTACCTTTAAAAGGAAATTTACTTTAAAGCAGCACATGAGAACCCACACAGGTGAAAAACCCTTCATCTGCTCCATTTGCGGCCAGAGCTACCGACAGAACGCGTGTCTGAACCGTCACATGAGGACTCACACAGGAACCAAACCTTACTCCTGCTTTGTCTGCAACCTTACTTTTAAATGGAAGAACGCTCTGATTGAGCACCAGAGAATTCACACGGGAGAAAAACCTTTCAGCTGCTCCGATTGTTCTGCAATATTTAGAAGGAAGCAGGATTTTGTAAGTCACAGCAAGGTTCACAGTGGAGAAAAGGCCTTCAGCTGCTCAGTTTGTGGTGAAGGCTTCACTAAAAGCAAATATTTAAACTCTCACATGAGAATGCATGAAGGACAGGAACCTGTCTGAAAGACTATATATCCAGTCGGAAAAACAAACTAAAGGACAATATTAACTGTGTTTAAAGGAGCAGATGAGACTGTTTAAAAAAACTCAGAAGAATTGTGATCATGTTTTTTAAAGAATAAAACCCCCTTGATAAGGAAAATTGAATGGATATAACTAAAAAAAAAAAAAGTTCACTGATAATTAGATATGTTTTTTCTATTATCTAAATGTAGACCAGATTTTTTCAAGGGCTGTGTACTCACAGATTAGAAGAAGAGGTCAGTCGAACTATTATGTTATTGTAATTCTAAGCTGTGCCAGTGTGGGGCGCTGTAAGGTTGCCACAGAGCTATTGATCAATAGAACCTGTTAATTCATCAATAAAATAAAACCTTCTGATCAAAATCTGAGTTCGCAGTAATTGGTGCTTGTTTAGGGAGAAGCCGGACCCTTGTGGGCTGCATGGGAAAACACGTCTGGTTAGACAGAAAGAGGTTTCCAACGCAGTAGATATGGGAAGCGGGGTTAAAGGTTCCCCATCTGACAGCAGGTTTCAAATGATCCGTTTTCTGCCGCTTTGTCTGAACAGGAATCACTTTCTGATTCTGAGGTTTGTCAAATAGACTCACCTTAATTGTTTTCGTAGACGGAGCCAAAGGTTTTGCGTCCTCCACGCCATCGTACACCACGCCACTACATTCACGCACATTCTGTGACAAACAGCAGGTTCCAGTCTTGCTTATTGTGAAGCTAGTTTTATCTAACTGCTTCCCACTAATTTCACTAATTTAACTCTTTCTATTGCATTTGCAGATATAGACAGGTAAAGAATCTTATAAAACATTTAGAACATATTTATTTCTCAATGAAAGGCTCATAAGCAGCTCTATGTAACTGCAGGTGTTCAGGCTCACTGTTTGATTACCTGGAAAACCAGTCATCTGATTCACAAAGAAAGGTTAGAAACTTTATAAGCTAACTCCAGCTCTGAACTTCTTTTTTATCTGAGACCTCAAATGGCTATTTTACTTTTTTCATAATTTTTTAAAAGATTATTTCTTTTAGGAACTAGAGGTTGTTATGTTTTTATTTCTATTCTCTTTTGCTGCATTTTTAGGTTTTCTCCTTTGATTACACACATCTCTATGTTGTCTTGGAAGTAAACTTTGCAAAAATTGTTTCACAAGGAGCTTTAGGAACAGAAATATTGAACTGTCAGCTGAACATCTTCTTTTCATATTAATCGATGAGCCCAGTTTTATTTTCATAGACATCAATAATTTAAGTTGTTAAAATATAGCTAATAAATCCTTGTTAATTCAGTTGGTAAACAATAGCTGTGTTTTTATATTTCATCTTGATTTGCTGCCATGTCTTTTTTCTCCCACACACATTATTTATTTGGGCAGTGAATTAGTATTGTGTTTAGACTACAACTCGAATTCATTCAAATCATAATGAAGTGTTGACTTGGTCAGCTTTTTTCTCTTTTTTTATAAATATTCTTTATATGCTATCTATATCTATTACTAATGATGTTATGTTGGGTTGCCATGTTAAATCATGTTATCTGCATTCCACTGAGGAGGACTTATATGCTTGTGCTTTTGCTTGACCCAACTTGTCTTGGTTTAAACTGATGACAGCATCTTGATTTTAATTAAGGAAACATTCAACATCAGATTTAATTCTCCTCAGATAGAGAGTTAATCCTGTTATTCACAATAAGTCAATTAGTTGGGGGAAAATAGTGTTTGTATATAAAGCTGAACTCAGGGGAAACACTGGAGGTGATGAGAGTGAAAGCAGTGACCCCTTGTGGCAAGATAAAGACACTGCAGTGAGGTTGAAGTTAGTTTTTATTTTTGCAGCTGTGGTGTTTTAGATCCAAATAATATTTTAACAATAATTTAAAGAGTGACTCCTGTTTATTCTGCTGTTTTAGTTAAAGTCTAGACCCTTCGGATACATTTTTTTTGTGTGTTTTACAAACTTTTCAAAAGTATGGATACTTCTTATCTTTTTTTTTTACTTATTTTTCCCCCCAACTTTTATTGTATTACACTGTCACAAGTACAGAGCAATGAAAATTCACTCTCTGCCTTTAACCTATCTCCTTTGGGGAGAAGTGGGCTGCCATTGTGCAGCTCCCAGGGAGCAGTGTGGCGTTAAGGGTCTTCCTCAGGGACCCAGAGTGGCAGTCTGTGGGAGTGGGGCTTGAACTCGGAACCACTGGATTCCAAGCGCAATGCCCTAACCACTATGTCTCCACATCTTCTTGATATGTTCTCATGTGTCTATGAAGGTCTTTTCCATGAGTTTAAAAACAGCAGCATGAAAAACAAAGGAAGTTGGCGGACATGTTGGGGGTAATGTTGAGGAGAATCTATGATCTGGATAGAATAGAGGATAATCTACTAATCTAAATCTACAAAAATGTGGCTGCCAGCCGTAACAGACATTATGTATCTAAAGAATCCAATATGGAATGCTATAAATATAATAAAACACAATAAAAATATTGACTCAAACAGATGCAAGGCACTCTTTAATTAATTAGCTTTTTTTTATATTTCAAATGAAATTTGACAACTTGCACAATTTATTTTTTATTTTTTTTGCTTTTTAATATAGAAAATCAAAAAATACGTTGAAGTTTGTGGTTTTGACTTAGGAAAATATGTTTTTCTTTAAATGGTCTACGGGTAAGAAAACACGTATTGAATCTATGATGTATTAGCCTGCTCCTTATAGTTCAACCAGCGGTCTAGGTGTCGGATCCAGTAATTACTACATCTTATCTCTGAGGACTGGAAGCTGGAAGCTAAATGCCATCCTGTTTCTGATTCCGGTTGATAAAGCTTCGCCTGTCTGAACAACGTATTAAAGGTTCTCTTCATCAGACCAGGCTCACTATGATTGGACGGTTCAGGTAATGGAAGCACAGCAGGAGGTGAGCATTTCCTGAAAATGATGACATCTATACAGGTTCTTCCCACTATAATTAGAAATTTGCGAAACATTTACGTTTCTGAGCTGGGCATCATTTTATGTCAGATGAAAATGATTAAAAAATAGCTTTTCAAACATGCAGCCATAGTTAGACACTTTCTACACAATTGTTAATCCAACCAATGAAGCAAATATTATTTTATCTTATAGACACTTAATTAATTTCTCAATTTTTCCCCTCAATTGTTTTTTAACAGGATTGATCAGATATTTATGTTCCAGAATTTCCATCCTTTGATTCCAGCTGTAACTGAAGAACAGCTTCAACATCTGTTCTTCACCACATTCTTTTCACTTCCTGTGGGAGGTATTCCAAATGGCCTTTTGCTGTTAAACTGTCTAAACAACATAACTTTAGACAAAGCAAAATATGACATTTAATTCTCTAAACCAAACACAATGAAACATCTGTATTAAAAATAAGATTTTAGTATTTTTTATCCAGGCTGTCCTCTTGAGGAAATGATTATAAGATTCGGAAAAAAAATGCAGGCATACATGTTCTCACTGTCCTTTATACTGACTACATCCCATGTCGTTTCTATCATTCATCATGGAAAATACAACATGATGTATGGCATACATCATACATGTACCATACCTACGGTGGCCCTGAAGTGCAAACCACATCAACAAATCTTTATAAAAAAAAAACACAACAACATATTCAGAGACAATGTTTTCAGCCACAATGACATTAACCTAGAAAAAGAGGTAGATATTAGTGGGAAAATTAGACCTCACTGATTGGACAATGGCACCGTTTGGCTCTAAACCAGAAATAATGAGCAAGCATAAGCAGAATCACCTCCGATTTAAAATCTAAACTTGCAAAAGACTTCATGATTTCACACCAGTGGCATTGACATCTCTTCTTTTTTTGATAAATTGTCATGAGAGATGTTGTTAGACGTGATGTAGGATAAGCTGGACTCTCTCCAGTTTGCTTATAAGGCAAACAGGTGAAGTGAATGCACTCTGGGCCTTTTGATTTACCCTTTTTTCAGCTTTTAATTGCATCCAAACATATGTTTTGGCACCTAAGTTAAAGAACTTTTTCAATATTGATAGAGGTCTTAATTGACGTTTTTGAACAGTGAATGTTGTTTTATCTGAGCCTCGCTTTTATACTAATGGGTCTCCCCAGGCCTGTGTCTTCTCACACCTTTTATTAATTTTATAATCTAATGATTGTCAGAGCCATTAACAACAAACTACACTGTTAAATTTGGGATGATTCTTTTACTGGGTACTTCTTTGCACAGAAATCCCTAAACAGGCCTCTGTTGTCAATTACTTTTTTAAAATAGAGTGGATAATCAGTTTGACATATTAACATGAATTAGTTAAGACTTTGATCCCTCCAGTGGTGATCAATGACCAAACTGTGTTCGATGGTACGGTACAAATACCTGGGTGTAGCTATTGAAGAGAAACTGAGTTTTAAGTAGCATATGCACTTTTGTTGTAAGCTTCATAATTGTAAGGTCTATTTTGTTTTCATGATGTTTAATATTTTTTTTATATTGAATCCGTTCTTACTTACTATTACTTTTATTTGTTGGCTCTGGTCAGTTTCCTTCAAAAATCAGAATTGTCTTTCTACTATGTCTATGTTTTTGTTCTGTTTTAATAATAATAATAATAATTAATAATAATTTAACTTTATTGTTCTCATATTTGAGACATTTACCCCTGCATTTAACCCGTCTCCTTGGGGATCTGTGGGCTGCCACTGTGCGCCACCTGGGGGAGCAATTGAGGTTAAGGGTCTTGCTCAGGATCCAATAGTAGAGGCAGTGGCATATCTCTTAATGACATGAATGACCTTAATTTCCTTTATTTAACCAGGTAAACCCCTTTGAGCTCTGGATCTCATTTTTAAGGGGGACCTGGGCAGAGATCTGCAATACACTGCAACCTAGTTACAAAAATAAAACCACTTAATACATATGCACAAATATAAAACAATAAAAACTTGTTGTCTATCTTTAAGAACCACTCGAAATAAGTCCAATGAAATAGTGTCTGACATCTTGAGCTCAGACTGGAGCTGATTTAACGCTGTAGGAGCCAACACACTGAATGCTTTCTTTCCTTTATCAGTTCGAACACGAGGAACCTTCATGGTTAAGAAGCTTATGACCATTTGACTGATCTCCGTCTTCCTCTGTGGGCTGAATTCTCAGTTACCGTCAGGACAGAAATACAAATATGCTATATTATAAAAGAAACAAACTGAGAAAATCCTTTATTCCTGCTCCCATTAGCCTGGTCAATTCCAGGTCTACATAATATTCAGGACATTTATTTTATGTTTGTGTGTTTTTTTGTTTTGTTTTTTGTAACTGCTGTTTGCACAACAACTCACCCCCTGGAGATGATAAGTTTACTTAAACTTTGGCCCCTTAGAAAGTGGATATTTGCTTCCAGGAGGGGGCGGGTAAAGACAGCCTTAGGAAAACAAAATTAATGAGGATTATTCAGATTTGCATGGATAAACTGAAATACCACTTTGTGCAGGATTTAGATGGACTACTGTAGCATGAGTTAAAAGCTCAAAGTTAATATAGCATATAGGCTCTGTATAACCAACATGCTATCAGCAACAATCCTACAGCTGCTGCTTTTTGGCTTTCAAAGAAACCAAAAGAAAAAAAAAAAATCACCCCTTGAAACTCAGAACTCAGCCTGGCTCCTGGTGAACTCAGTATTTTCAGTTCATCCACTGACCTCAGCAGAGACCGGTTCTTTTTTTAAAATAAATTTTGTTAAACATTGCTTATGTTACGCTGACATTTTGGGTCCTCTGTAAGACATTTTACACGTGTGCACCTTAATATGTTTTTGCCAAATGAAGCTTAAGCAAAAATTCAATCTGAAAGACTCTTATCAGCTTCACCTGAACCACCTACGATGTTCCTTGTTCAGCTCCAGCCAATCAGCTCGGGGCTGCACCTTCTCCAAAGCCAATCATCTAGCAAGATCCCCTTCATTTGGCCCAGCTTCTCTCTCCCGCATGCAAGTAAACTTTCACCCACCATCAGCCCATCTCCTCCCTCATTCTCAGATTACTCTCAGTCCCACCCATCCTCTGGATTATTCCCCGACCTGTGTCCCAAGGGAACACTACTCTTATCCCTTCCTAGGTTACTCATCATACATATGTTGATTCACAACATCAAAGTCTTCTGCTTGGCCCAAGCACCAAATAACTTATTTAGTTTATGTCTTCTTCTGCTTCTGTCTCCTTGTACCCCAGATGGCCACTCAAACTGAGCCTGGTTCTGCTGGAGGTTTCTTCCTGTTTTCGTCTCCACTGTCACTACATGCATAATTGGTGTGAGGGATTGAAGAGAGACAATGAGTCGATGCAATCAACTGTTTTTCCTTAGATATAAATATTTTAAAGAATATGATTGTGTTACCTGTATAAATACATTTCATATTTTCTATTTGCAACTTTTCTCTGTATGAGTCTCTCCAGGTTGAAACACTATGACCTGTTCAGAACTGAATTCACCTGCTATATAAAATAAAATGGTCACATATGTTTGAGGTAAAATAAGCATTAACAATGCTGTACAGATCAGAAGCAATAATAGAGGTCATTTGTCACTTTAAATCATTATAAGCTTACTAGACTCAGTAAAGAACTAGATAGACCTTTAGATCCTTAGATGGGGTGCTAATCTGTACCGGTTTATGCATCTAAACTGAGTGATGAGTTTAATGTCTCTATGTGTAAAGATTCCCTAGATTTTTGGCATAAAGCCTTTTTTATATATACGTATATATAAATTGACTAAAAAATGGAATTAATATCTATATGATAAAAATATGATTTTGAAATTTATCTTTACTTATGATGTATCACATAGACAGAGCTGCCAAAAAATGCCGTCATTAGGATAGAAATTCAGCATGTTCCAATAAGGGAAAATTTAATAGCAGAGCAACACTAAACTGCAAACAGATGGTCTGTAATCTAAATGTGCAAAATATGGATTTAATCTTCAGATTGGATCATAAAACCAGGTAAATATAAAAATATAAACGTATTTCTATAACCTAGATTATTTATTTACTTTGAGTTCCTTAAAAGTTCGAATCTAAGGAACATGTTTTTTTCTTTTTTTAACTTCAATGAAACAAATAATTTTAACCAAATAATGTTTTTATTGTGCTGCCATTGAATCCATAACTATTTATGCTCATCAACCATCCAACAAAGCTCAAAGAGCATGCAAAACAAAAACTAGAAGGATAATAAAAACAGTGAACTTTGTACCGAGCTTTGTGGTACACCACCATTTATTTAATTGCAAAAAAGATAAAGATTCACAGGCTAAATCATACATATCAGCAGGGTAAAGAATATATCAAACAAACATTTCTCTCTATAACATTCATCTGTTTAAGACAACTTTATAGGACAGACAACGGACATATTTAAATTCCAGATTTATGTAAACATTAATTCACAATAAATAAGGGGGAGACTAATAACTTAAAACCTGAATTAAAGATTTGATTCTGTTTATAGTTTAAGCATAAAAACAATAGACCACATGTATGTGTTAAAGACACAATGATTTAATGCTTCAACAGTCTGTGTTTGACTCGTCAGGCAAATAAATGACCTAAGATGTGGTATGAAAATCATAACATCACTAAAGTCCAGGAGCTGTATGAACAATCTTTATTAACAAAATAAATCACTCTGTATTACAGACACAAAAACTTTAAAACAACAAACATGCAGACAAATCTAGGAGTGTGTGTCAGTGCATACTTTGATCTTTGTGAGAACAGTTAAAGTCCGTATAACAGAACAGACCTGATTATATGTTAACGGTTATATTTCACCTTCTTATGAGGGTGGAAATAATAAAGGGAGTGAGGGATCAGTAGCAGCGCAGGAAGAAGGTGTTGCAGGCCGTTCCTCTGAGGCAGTCGCAGAGCCGTCCGATCCGAGGCCCGTGTTTCATTGCACAGCGCTCGCCTACGTCACACTAAGAGGACAGATAACATTTATTTTAAAAGGATAACATCTATGTTATATGGTGGAACAATCTCTCACTGTAATTTTTTTAAACAATAATTGAAAGGAAATATTATGAACAACTGGCTCATGAATTATCTGCTTTGGTTGTTTACATATTGATGATAAAATATTTGTGTTATCAAGCTTGAAAATGCTGTATTTATTAATGCAAGGCTTCAACAGAATGATTTCCTTTTCTGTTAGTGTTGGTGCAATTGATTGTGGGTGTTTTTGCAAAGAAGAATGAATGAAACAAGAAATGTGACATTAAACACATTTCAATAATAAACACCTAAGAACTCTAGGCTGAGTTATACAAAAAACTGTCAAAGATACATAGGAATTTATTAACCTTTTTGTCCAGCTGGTAATATTGGGATGACAGTAGCTGCCATGTTAGTTTTGAAAGCAATCAGTCATGTTCTCACCCTGGGAATGACGCTCGCCTTCTTCTCCACAGAGAGACCAACTCTGCTGTCAGCTTCATCTAGGAGACCCTGCAGAGCTTCAGCCTGCTCACGCAAACGCACACAGTGGCACAAACATGTCAGTAACACAAATAGACCTTGTTCACACCTGCAAGTGGCATCTGTCTGAGGTGTTCAGATCAAATTTAGGCAGCTCAGAGCATAGGCATATGGGCATAGACACAAATCACTTAAATCACTCTTTATGTGAGCTTTAAACATACATGATTTTATGATTTGTTTATTTAGTGGCGGCAAGATAAGGGACAACGTTCCTGGCAGACAAAACTGCAAGAACTCCAAAGACAGGGCTGCAGAAATGTATTTTTATTTTCATTTTATTTTTTGCAATCCTCTTATCTTGTAAGTTAATTATTAACCTCTCATTATAATGGCGGAATTTACTTCTTCAGTACAGGCAACCAGCAACCAGAAGCATACTTACCTACAATGACAGCAAACCAATTGTTATACATGTTGCTGAAATCTTGTGCATTGATAAATGTCTTTGCAATTGTTGCAAAGCTAATACTTAAAACATGCTTAAAAATGAATAAAAAATTATTTTGGATTTTCTTTTTTTTTTTTCCAGTTTTTTTATTTCATGTTTACCGGCACATACTTTATATTTTGGTAACTGAGGTGGTCAAGTTTAAATGACAGTTTATGACGAAATGTGAGATGTGGTCAAGCTTAACTTGGAGCCACTTCTCTCAGACTAAATATACAAAGAAGTTAGGTTTAGAAAAAATCATAACAATGCACACCAAGGAAAACTTGTTTATAACAGAGTGAAACGTTCTTATGAAATGAACCAGGACATTCTGAGGGTTTTCAAAACCCAAAAACTGATTTTGATTTTGCATCAGCGTTCATGAGTTTCATGACCTTGTAATGACCTTTACTGATCTTAACATGATCAGAATTAAATCAGTCTTAATCTTTGTCTCAATATTAACTAATAAACCAACATTTAAAGCCTTAGACCTCAATCTCTGTATATGCACATGCAGTTTAGCTGACGTAAAAGGAACTTATTTAAATGTTTATTTTGTAACAAATGGAAAATGTCTAAACATCTTAGTCTAAAGCTACTGATTGACTGAAATAATCTACAATTTTGATATTTTTTACAGAATAAAACAAATTTGATCAGAGCAATACAAGCGTTTATTTATAACTGATTTATAGTTTTATATATAATATGTTTTAACAAATCATAATATGCAGCACCAGGCTGGTAGATGGCAGGGTGTTTGTGCTGAAAAAAGCATTAAGATCGCCATTAGAAACTCAGACTGTCCCTTTCAGCAAGACCCTAAGCTCACAATGTCCCCCATGCACTACTCAGTTGCAACCGACTACTTAGTGTGGCAGCACTCTGCCATGGGAATACAAAGGGATATTAAACTTTATACATTTCTTCTTTATTTTTGATTATTTTTTACATACAGGTACTGATTAATTAAACTGTTATAGAATAGTTTTCATTTACTTCGTACAGATAAACTTTTACAGTGAGTACTGGATTTATGATGTAAAATTAGTCTTAACAGTTCATACAAAACCTTTATTTTGATAAAGACCTTTTATTTTTAAACATATTTTAACTTGTTTTGTTTCTTTCAGCACATGTTTGCATTTTAGTTTGTTTCCTTATTTCTTATCATTAAGGAAAATTTATGTTGTAGTTTTACTGCTTGAACCCATTTTGAGCATTTTCTTTTAAATGTTCATATGTTCATTATTTGATTGACCCTTTTACTATATTCTAATTTGCAAACCGATCATCCTGTTATGTTTCTGCAAATTCCATCTTTTATTGATATAACATAAATTAATAAGGTAGTTTAAACTTGAATATAAGTTATAATATCCCCTCTTTGAATTATCAAAGCTAAATCATACATTATGAATTTACCAAAATCTTAATTCCTCAGAAAAATTTTAGGTTTCTGCAAATTCCATCTTTAATTGATCTAACATAAATTAATAAGGTAGTTTAAACTTGAATATAAGTTATAATATGCCCTCTTTAAATTAACAAAAATAAATCATACATTATGAATTTACCAAAACTTTCACACAAGATTAACCGGACAGTTTTCACATATTTTGCATTTATGCACATTTCACACAAAGTCTTACTAACCATCTTCACTTAAAAAATATTTTGTTTTATTGGACTGGACTTGTTCTGCTAAGACTAAATATTACACCGTAAAAAACTTTTTAATAGAGTAAAGTACCAGTGTTGTGGTCTGAAGGTAGAATAAACTCACCAGTTCAAGTCCAAAGGCTGGCACATCTGATGCAGAGGGCAGCTGGTTCTCAGTTGACCTTTCACCCCGACAAACAGATGTCATCACTGAGAGGAAGACGGACAGGTAGACGACCACTCGTAGGCTTTCCATCTCCAAAGACCTGTTAGATTTCCTAAAAAGTCAAGAACTAGAATGAAAACCTGCAGATTAAAGACACCAATGCATAGCTTTTTAATCCGTAAATCACAGCTTAAAACCTACTTTAAATACAGCAAACAATTTAAAATGGCTCAGAAAGATATTCTCTTTCTTTAGTTTGTGGCGTCTGATTTCAGCTCCGCAGTACTTGATGTCTTTAAGTTTTCTGCTCTTCACCTTTTTCCTCATGGCTCCCAGCTTCTCCCGCTCCTTTATTTATACCGTCTCCCCTTCCCCTTCCTGCTGCTCCTCCTCCTGATGCTCTGATGCTCCTCACTCAAATTATTCATGTATTCAGCTCATCAGAAAAAAAAAAACCTTCCTTTGATTGAGGGTTTGAGGCTTTTGAGCAA
>NW_015150565.1:839585-847504 GCF_000732505.1 Cyprinodon variegatus
AAAGTAACATTAAAACAGCAAAGATTGTGTACAAATAAAATACTTATTTTAGTGAAAAATAAACTGTCCGCCTATGCCTGGTGTATTTTAGGTTTAACTGTGGTTCTTTTTTAGTAAAATTGCTCACAGTGGATAGAGTACTCAAAGTTTTTACTGAAGTAAAGGTTGCTATAATTCAGTAAAATGAAAAAGTATGTAGAACGAAACTACTTCTAAATCAATATTTTTATCAAAAAGTTACTCAAGTAAACAAACAGAGTAAATGAAATTACTTAATACCCCCCTCTGCTAGCATATCCTAGTTAACTCATTGAGTGGGATCGGGTTAACCATTGCTGGTGTGATAACTAAACCATAAATAATGCACTGGAATAGAAATCAAACAAATTTGATATTTTTTTGCTTTTACAGTTTTATTTTATCTATGATTTAGAAATTTGGTTGTTGTAATTTTAACTTCAGTCATATTGAGATAGGATAAAAAATGTCTCTGCTAGATTTACTGCAAATGACAAACAGATACAAACAACATAAATTAAAAAAATCCTGTTAATTATGTATTACTAAATGTAATATTATATTTATACGCTATGTTGTGGCTTTTTTTCATAGTCTATCGAAATATATTTAACCCCAGAAAAAATGCATGAAAACAATCAACTGCTCATTGTTATAGATTTTCTCTGTCGCTTTCTTTAACAGTAAGTGGATTTCTAAAAGCAAATAGTTCATATAATTATACACCATGACATACCTGCAAAAGATATTTATGGTGTCCATCTCCACAAATTATATATTTGGGTCAATATTGATGTCAGAATCATCAGAAGGAGAAGTTCTGCCATTGTGTAAGAATATATACAGTATATATAACAAGCTGTTTTTGTGAAATTACCATTAACCCTCAAGACACAAGAATTAAAACAGTTGGACACATACAGGGAGAACTGGATTAATACCTGGAAACACAGAGATTATCCTATTCTCAGTAGTAGAGATTTCTGTTTCCACCTGCTCGTTAAACAAAAGAAGCAGGTCAGAGGTCAGCAGCCTGAGGACGCTCTGTTTATCATCTGAATGCTCTCTATTGATAAAGTCGCATCATGCAGACCTGTTAATAGCGGCTGGTTCGATTTGGCTGTCCTCAGGTCAGGTCTGAGCTTAATCATGACGCAGGAGGAAAAGGTTTTTGCCCTTTTCCTCGTCTGATTTGCATCGCGCTGCGACCTGCAGCTCGACAGGTTCGCTACCTGCTTTCATCTCAGCTTTCATTAACAGCTAAATGTCATAGCAGTGAGAAACTTCTATCTCCACACTGGCTCAGCTGTGGCTGCCCTCACATCAAGCGATCCATTTAAGGCACAAAAACATAAAGGTTCTATGATCCCAGTTATTTTTTATTTTTTTTTGCCCCTGAAAATCCAGAACACAAAAAATTCTGTTTCTTTTTTTTTAAGAAAAATATGGGTTGTACATTAAAGCAGCATTGTCGATCTAAAAAAGGAGTAGCTCTGATTCGAATAAATGGGAAACTGACATCTTGAATCCACATTTTCAAGCAGATGATTGAAGGAAAATTAGGCCTAACTGATCAGCTGTTATACAGTATAGGAAGGGGAAAAAAAATTTAAAAAGTAAACCCAGAAATAGCCTTAGTGACTTTTAGTTGTGTTTCCGTTGAGAAATCAAGGTCTTGGACCCACACAGTTAACATTCGGCAGAGGATTTCAATTCATTCGTAGGCAAAAAAAGTTCCTCTTTACAATAAAACAGACTCACAGCTCTCTGCAGCTTCACTATCGTCGGTTTGCATCTGAGCGCCTTTTTTTTTCTGAGGAATAGAGGGTTAGTAGGAGGTGTGAAACAATTCTTTCAGACCTTTTAGTGGATCTTCAAGCTTTATTGATTCCTTACATTAGGCTAAAGCAGTTAAAGTCTGTAACACTTTTAAATAAAGCTTAATGAGTGCTGTCAATACAAATGTCTGCAGTAAATTCCATTGAAACATTCACCTTAACTGAATTTGAAAAGTCCAAATGTAAACACTCCTTCAAGCAGATGGATTAAATCCAATGATAGCTTTAAACACATAGAATAGTTCACCCTTGTGTACCTTCTAATTTTTTTCAGGTAAAGGAAACTTTTGCACCAAACTTGTTGCTGACATCAGGCTGAGGTAAGTTTGGTTCAATTTTCACCTTTAACTTTCAGCCAGCCTGACATGTTGGTATGTTTTTGGTAATTTTCATGTTTCAGGATTCTTAAAAAATAAATTTGAATTTTCACACTTGTGCACAATCCGTTACAGCTGAACTTCTGCAGACTCTTAGAAAGCAGCTTTATGTCCTTTTGTCATTTACCAGAAAAAACAAACTTGTGGATCTCTTTATAACCCTTAAGCTTCACAAGCCACTACAATCTTCTTTCTGATTTCTTCAGAAAACTCTTTGTAACTCACTGTTGCTTTAATAGTCAAGAGAACCAGACTAAATATCCAAGGTTCAAGGCAGGTCTCCTTTGAAAAAAAAAATTTGACTTTTGTAGTGTAGGGATGCCTGCATTTATTCCTTTATAGGAAATTGCAATTTTCTAAAAACTGTTACAAGTTATTCTGTTTAGTTTTTATTATTTATTTATATATTTTTCAACTTGAAAAAAATTGATATGGGAATTTAAACACCTTTTCAAACCCACAGATAAAAGTTACTCCAATTAAAAGATGTCTTTATTGAGTTAACTGTTATCTATTTAATGAAAATTAGCCGAAGACTGATCGACGTAATTTTAAATGTAAAATTTTTGTTTATCTTAATAGTAATGCTTTAGTTTCTTAAATGTGTTTAAAACTTTTTTTTGTTACACATCAGACAAAAGGAAACTGTGCCAAAGTCGTTGCTAAGTTTTATCTGAGTCAGAATTAGTATAAAAGCTACAGTCAGAGATAAATCTCCAGCCGACAGTGGAGGCTGAAAGTGACGTCACGAACGCGCTGCCGGGAAGGAGAGGATGCAGTGACCTCCAGCTTCAACGGTTCAGCTTCTGTCACCTTGAGAAGAAAAATGAGACCTGCAGCTGCAGAACAAACCCAACAAAAGCACAGGAATTATTCACTTTAAAACCCCACATAAGGTTAGAACTTGCCAGAACCAGAACGCATTTCAATAATTCCCCCAAAAACAATCTCTTCATAAAAATTTAGACCAATGATTCTTAAAAAAGATAAATTTAGATCAACTTAAGAGAGTTTAATTATTTTTTTCTTCCTTTAATTTTAGATTTCAGTCCCATCCAATGCATCTTCCAAGGCCTTATATACCTTCGGATATGCATTCAAAGCACTTCAGTGGATACTGTGCAGCTAAATGTATAAAAAATAAATAAATAAATAAAACATGCTGGTTTCATAGATGGAAAACTGTAGCCTACTGGAGAACCAGCAAGGTGGTGAACAAGAAGCTTCATATGCTTACTGTTCCTGTTTATATGATATTCGCTGGATCTTCATCCAGCCTTGTTTGTTGTCCAGTTTAACCATCACTTAGAACTACATCTATGCCTAGAAAAATCAAATCAATGCAACTCAGTCATAAAGAAGATTGAATACAATACAATCACAGATATATAAAACAAATATTCAGTTCAAAAATGTCATGAATCTAAGAAAGCTAAACTAACTTTATTACTTCCTCCTGGTGGAGCAGTTATGCAGCTTATATAGATCAACACATCTGTCTGAACAATTAAATGTTCTCTTCTCTTTCTGATTGGGAGGAGTGGGAAAAGAAAAGTTTTTTTTTATTTACTGTAATGCTAATCTTTGTGAAGGTTTAACAGTTTTAGAATTAGAACTCATTACACAGCGGATTGTCTTACAAAAGTATTCCCCTAGTTTGTATAGTTACTCCAAAAACATTTCTATGCATCATACAAACGATACATGGTTTTCAATGTCTGCTACAAATAAGAAGCTGCTCAAATCTGTCTTGTCTCTGCTCTACCATACTCTATGTTCTATAGCCACAAATCCATTTTTAAATTGTTTTTTTTTTTTTCACATCCAGACACTTATACTTGCCTTGTCTTGGTAAAGTATCTAAAGGTCATAGACAAATAATCTGTCAGATTTAAGTCTGGGCTTCGACTGGGCCATTTCACCACACAAATATACTTTGATCTATTATAGCTCATTGTTAATGTTCAGGGTTGTTTTTTTGTGTAAAGGTGAACCTCCATCACAGTCTAATTTTTTATTTTTATTTTTGCAGACTCTAAAATAAATATTTTCTTGTATCGGTGCCATGCATTCAATAAGACTTGAGTTTCACTTAAACCAGCCTCCCTGGACCTGCTGAATAATAGCATCACCACAGCATGATGCAGCAACCACCATGTTTGACCATGGGTACAGAGAGTTCAGCCCAGGATCATTTACAGAACTGTGTTTGTTCCAAATATAGTGTTGCATTTATGTCAAATATGTAAATTCTGGTCTCATGGACCAGAGATCTTGTTCCTTTGTACAACTTTATAGGTTATGAATGGTAATATTTTAATTTCTCTTCTAGAAGTAATTTAATTAGATTCATTTGTATGTAATTTATTGTGGTTGAATGGCTTCATTTCATTTTATTTTATTTTGCCATTGTGATTTTTTTTTTTTGGTGTTTTTCTTCAGTCATTATTTCTTCTACTTTTGTTTAATCTAATTTTATAAATTTTTTCATCTCATTTTATTTTAATATAATGTCTTTACTTTATTCTTTTATTTATTCAATTCCATTCATTCATTTATTAATTTAAATGGTTTCTTACACGCTTAGATCACTATATAACACTGTGTTTCACTGATGTGATGCATTTTTTCTGCCGTTTGTTGTCACAGTTCATCTTCGTTAGATGATTATTGCTGCTGATGAAGATTCTCAGTCATCCAGGTCATAGTCATTCCGTAAAAGTTCAAAAAATATCCAAGTCCAGTGGATATTTTTTGAACTTTTACACAATGATTATTGCTCTATTGGTGACCTTGGGTTTGGTTTGAGCGTCTGGAGGCTGTGATGCTCATGTTGGTCTTTAATCTGGTGACGGGAAAGTTTGACTGAATGTCAATGGTGACCAAATGCTTCAAACACACCTTTTATCTGTTCGACGGTCAGAGCTGCACGTGGGTTTGTTTCCGAGTCTGGAGGTCAAAACAGCTTCTGAATGTTATTTTTTTAGCGCTATTTAGGAATTGAATTCTTCCTTTTGTTTGTTCCTTTTAAAAAAAAGATCCCCCTTAAAGTATAAAAGTGTTTTAACAAGATAAATTCAACACATTTAAATTAGAAATCCTTTTTTTGAAGGTTTTAATTTTTTTCTCTTGTCGTGTAAATTTCGACTCTCTTGAAATAACTGCTCAGCCCTAAGGCGTCCATCAATTCCTGCTTTCTCTTTTAAAATAACATTTGCTGGCAGTTTTTGACACTGATGGACTCTTTCCTGTTAGAAGACACCTCAGATAACAATCAACATATCATCATACCAAAGACCAGAAATAAACCTTTAACGTGAAAAGCAGCAGGGCTCCATGCAGGCTCTAACAGGAAGTCACGCTCAGTTTAAAACGTCAACATGTGACATAGATGGAGAACATATCCAAGTTTAAGGTTTTGTTCCAGTTCTGCACTCTTTATGGTCTCAAACTTCCTTGACCAAATATGTGCTAAGTGACAGAATATTCTTAGTGTTTTCTGTATTTGTGAGTTAGTTCATGGAAAAGCATTTGATCATCAGTCAAATAATTTATGAACAGAATTTCATGCTTGTTTCAAAGAGAAGAAAAAGTTATTCTTGATACTTAAGCTTTACTTTAATTTCATTTTTTGAAATATTTATGTTTTTCCGACAATATTTTTGTAAAGTTTAAAGTGTTCTAAAGACCACAACAACAGATGTACAAATTTGACTGATGTTCTATGAAATTAAAATCCACCCCAAACTCTGCTTAACACAGCTAACAGATTACTAATTGGTTTAGGATAGGCACGTTGTAGGATTGGAAATAAGTTTTTGTTTCTTTTACAGAAAAGTAGCCAAATACCAGGGCTGTAAAGTGTTCAATGCATTCATCAGTGAGGCAGCCTTAAAGACCAAACTGCCAACCAAATAATTCTCTGTAGTACCTCCACATCCTGGACACCAGGATGTGGAGGGTGTGCAGGGATTTTGGCTCTCTATATGGAGGGAAGGTTAGTGCTGATAAACGTACCTGCATGTCATGTTACTGTGGTAGTTTAGATTTGTTGTATTTAAAGACACATTTTCACATTTGTGACCACTATCAGTGGGCTATACAAATGAAGTGTCTTAATCAAGGATGCAATAGCAGACGAAGCTGGGATTCAAACCAGCAAACTTCTGACAGCACTGTAGCCACACACATTCATTAATCTGATTTTGAAGCAGTGTTGTTTCATTTTGCCCCCAGGCGATTTAAAAGCTTTATTGTTTTGCCTGGAGGAAGAAAGGGAAACTGAGTCGCATTGACTTCCATCATTTTTATGAATGGGAAAAGGGGAATGTGACGTATGCCGTAAAGCAGTCTGCACATTTGTAGTTGTTTTGTGTTGCAGGGTTACTGCTGTCCTCCTAAAAGTTGCTTGGTGCTGCTGAAGGTGATACAGAACCCCTTCAGGTCATGACAGAGGTGTCATTAAACTAGGTTTAAGTCAACCTATAATCACAAAAGTTATAAAAAATATTTTAAGAAGACTGAAAGTAAGTGTTGGTTTAACGTAATTTTCAGTTTATTCTGCTATGAATCAAATAACAAGGAGTCTGTAATTTTCTAATTTTTATTACAAAGGCAGAGATACAAAATAAAGCAAAACATCATGTTTTATTTACACTTAAAACAAGTTGCTCCTGTGTTGGTAAAAATAACAAAAAGAAAAGGATTTTTTTATTTTGTACCTGAATGTGTTTCATTACTTTCCATTTGTCCAAGACTTTTATTTTGACAGGCCAAGACATTTAATTTATGAAAAAATATGTAGTATAGTGCAAAAATAACATTTATGATGTTTGAACTACTGGATCACTGCTAAATACAAACATGTAACAGACAGAGAAAGGTATGGAGGAGTGATGCTGCTTTAAAAAGCTATAGATTCATAATGAAACAGTGGGGAAGCATAGATTTGTGTTATTGAGAGTATATATAATTTTGGTATTTTGTAAAATAGAAGTCACAACAAACATTCAGGATGTGAAGAAAGCTGCTAAATTTTGGGATAACTTTTAAATCTTTAAATCTCTAAAGCTGAAACACTGATATTTCAAACATTATGGAGTAAATCTGTCCATGTTCCTAATTAGATATTCCTACAGAGAAAGTCAATCTATCATCTCCAGATCTTTATGAGCTGCATCAGAGTCTCCAGAAGGAGGTTGTATTGTGTCCTTGTTTAGATTCATCAACAGTATTTAATCAGTTTGCCCTCCATTGTGTCCAAAATATGAACAAGGTGCTTTGAGATTGTGTGGTTTGCTCACACCATTCATCTAAAGCCTCCCACAACAATTTAAACCCGACATGATGAAGTGGAAAAAAAGAGAGAAGATAAGATATTTATTTATGGATGTAACTGCAGCCATACAAAACAGCCTTGACCTGATTTCCTGCTTTAAATAGGAAGAATCTCTCTACCTGCCTTTTAATAGCAACCGTTCTGTTTCTTAGCACTAAATGTTATAGATCTGATATGTTTGTCTCTTATAAGACGTTTACATTCAATAGTGCAAAAAAACAAAAAAAAGGATTAATTCATCTTGTAATTCAGTGGCATAATCATGCCCTGAGAAACTTTAATTTTATGTCATACATTCAGTGGAAAAATAGAATCTGTCATATTGAAAAATACATGTGATTTGCTGTT
>NW_015150565.1:847851-880775 GCF_000732505.1 Cyprinodon variegatus
AGAGTTTTCTTTTTTTTTTTTTAAACAGCTAAATGTATTCATTTCATATGCTGCAGAAATGTTTTTTCTTTCAGAAAATGCTTTCATTGAAAAGTATAAAGTCATGGAAAAATAATTAAAGCACTTTTCTTTCATTTTGTTTTCTAAATATATATTTACCTGAAAAATATGATGAACATGACTAAAAACCCAAGACCTAACAGAGGTGCTTCTTTTTGTTTTCTTTTTCATTGATGTATGCATTTTATTGCTCTCTAGTGCAAACATTATTTCCTCGATGCAGGTGTGGAAGACGGTAAAAGGAAAAGGATCCAGGGAGAATAAAAATATTGCTAATAGTTTAACAAATCTGGGAGAAATTCTTACAGACGTTTAAATGGAAACAGTTTGATGCATCTGGCTCCTGAATTATGACACAACAGAACCACGTTCACCTTAAGATGAAATAAAAATAAATTTTAAAAAACTCTCTGAATCATGTCTCTTGTATTTCCATGATAATACTCATATTCCCCTTTTTGCATAAGCAAAAAAACATGTTCACTGAATAAGGACATTTCTCCTGGTTCCTTATGGGTCTTCTCTGAAATAATTCTACAATTTAAAGCTTTTTGTCTGTTTACCACTTAAAACACAACTAAAGCTATTATTGACTATTAGGGTTTATATATTTCACATGACCAAACTGTAGTTTTGTGAAGCATTATTCCAATAACAGTGTCAAAAGCAAAGTAAAACTGTAATATAAAGTATTTTAGATGAAAATAAAACTTATTGTACATGGTTTGCATTAGGATTGTAGTTCTTGATAAACGTGCTTAAAAAAAAGTTGCATACTCTTTGCTTTCAAATGGATAAAACATTTGTTTATAAATTTAATTTCATTTACAGAAGTCAGACTAACGCAGCAAAGCATTAATCTGACTTCTTAATCTTAAATATTCCAAAAATTTATTTCAAAATGTTCCCACAAATAGAAAGTCTTGATCCTGTCCTGTTTTCACAGGTTTCCCTTTTAAATGATTCAGTATGTGATACAGGCTTGTCTTTTTGGAGTCGCTTTAAGCTCTCTGCAGCCGAGAAAGAGGTCTGGGATTTGCCGACATCCAACCAGACCAACTGGAGGCAAAGGCAGTCCTGTTTGGGTCAGTCAGCATGGTTCAGCCTCTGCTGAAAGCAAAGGGATCCCATCCAGCAGACTTCAGGTGATTCAGCAGAATGACTAAGACCTGGAAAGCAAAAATAATACAAACAAAAACAGTTAAGAGCAATGAGACACATTAAAACAAAGACGGAAAAAAAGTCAAACTGTATGTTGAACATAAGCATATAAGCAGTCAGGTGGCCTATTGTGTATTTTGCACAGACTTAAGCACAGCCTTATTTAAATAAAAAGGGGTAAACATTAAACACCAAATACTAAGTAGAGGGAATCTTTTGATTATTCTGTTCACTCTAAATGTTTATCCTTTGTTTAATCTTCGCTATATGTCGACATGTTTTAAGCATTTCAATTTGACATTTAGCCAAAAAGGAAAAAAAGAAAAGAAAAAAAAAAACATTGTGAAATCCATAATTTATCCAGTCAAAAATACTCTATATTCAGCTCCTACTAAAAAGGACATTACTGTACTGTAGTTCACTATCTCGATAAGTGGTGTTAATCCTAAATAATGAAGGACCGATGACTGAGCCACGGGGATCGCCTAACTGTTTTCTGACTCAATTTAAAAATGTGATCTTCACTGTAGTCTGGGATACTTTGACTACTTTAAATTGCCTTTTTAAAATTCCTCACATGCATTACAGATGCTTCTAAAAACATATCATTTCAAACAAGTTTACATAATTTATACACAAAAATCCTTTACTTTGACCTCAGATAATGTACATTTTTGGTGTTATTTTTATTAACTCTTTAAAGGGCACTCACTTTAAAACATTAATGTTGATATAGGTTCAAATTCATTAAGTTTTTTATTTAACTGAACTTTTTTTATTTTTTTACTTAATTTAGATTTGGTAACATAGCATCAACCTCACATTTAATTGGTCAAATGCTAAAATAATATGCAATAATATGTCATGTAGTAGTATCTTCCAGATCTTCTGTAGTAGTAGCTTCCAGACTTCAGGGGGTTGATGCTGGGGCATTAAGCTCGATTTGTAAGGGGTGTGCAAGTAATTTGCCCCATAATGGTTTATTGATATATATTTAAAAACATAAAATATTAGTGTATATTGTTATGTGTTTTCAGGGTTAAGTTTTTTATTTCTTATTTATTATTATGGGTTTGCCACAGTCATCTTGGTTTGGGTAAATACAGGGTTTTTTTAAAAGGTGGATTTGACTGACTAGGAAAGCCTGATATTATTTTCTGGTTACCTCGGTTACCATGTTACAGGTAGTTTAATCTCTGAATCATGTCTCCTGAGCCCGCTACTTCATCAGTGACCCTTCACACCCCCACCATGGACTGCTCTCCTTGCTGCCTTCTAGGAAGAGGCTTTGCAGCATTCAGTGCAGGCCAAGCAGGCTCTGCAACAGCCTTTTCCCCACAACCATCTGACTGTTAAACTGTAGAACTCTAAACTGCATTCTGTGTCACACATGCATCATTATTTTGCACTACCAACATGCTGAACTATTATAATCCTTCTAAATAGGACACATCTCAATGTTCTCCTGCATTTTGTACCATATGTATTTTGCACTGCACTTAACCTTTTCATATTAATGCCCTTTTGCACCATTATTTAAACTATTTTATTTTTTCTCCTACATTTTTACATTCTGATCACTGCTGCACTTTATATTGGTAATGTTTATCTTACTCCCACTACAATCTCGTTACACTCTTTTAAGGTGCATGCAATGAAATTTTATTTTTGTATACATTCTGTCCATACAAAATGACAAAGTGTGTCTAGGTCTAAAGCCTAACTTGCTTCTAAGGATTTTCTCAGTGATTTTAAACAGATCATTTTCAGTGAATAATTCAGTATTTGATGATGCATTGTTTAAACTTTCAGCAAAAAAAAGATTTTTGCCGATGTGCTTATAATTATATGATCTATAAGATAATAAATCTGTGATTCTTTTAAAAGATTCACTTTGTAGGATGTTAGCTGGGAGCTAAATTAAGGATTTGAGTTTAATACCTGCCAGCTTACAAAATTTCATTAAATTTTTTTTTGTCCTGCATGTGTCTCTTTTGTCCTGAGCCTCCTTTCATGCAGCAGTGAGAATCTGATCCTTTTTCCCTAAATGTCGAGAAAATCTGTGATTTTTATTCAAAAAGAAAATCTGTCAGCTCAAAATGTTAGCTACACAATGAACTAATTAACTACAGCGAAGCATTTAGTAACGATCATTTAACTTTTCACTCCGTCCATCCGAACAAAGAAAAATGACCATGTCTGATTCAGATAAAAAGATTTTAATTACTTGGTTTCATGATGCTTTACTTGTTTGAAAATACAGCGTATTTTTATTAACACTGTTTTTTTCTCTAGAAGTGAGTAATAAGATACAACCAAAGCAGTTTGGCTGTGAAACATGTTGTTGCCAAACATGTAATTTAAAAAGGAGTTAAATTGTGTTTCCATGCGTTTGAATTATTTGTTGTGTGGGAGAATATTTCCCCCTTGGGGGGAATGGAAAAGTTTCTGAAACAGCAGAATCTGTGGGAAAACATTTGTTTCTCATAATGAATTTATCCTGGAAACCCAGAGTTAAATTATGAAATGCCAACAGCTTATTATGAGCTTTTTAAATCTCTAAGTTATGTTACTTTGTCTGTTTAGAGAAAGAAAACGATGAAAACCAGAGCATAAATAAAACCACATATCTAAAAGAGAGGCAGATGCAAGTCAAGGGTGATACAGAAGTGAATGATTCAGTTAGCAAAGCTAAATGATGAAGATGGTGAGGATTTTTCCATTTTGCAGAAACATCTCTAAAGGTTGCTTTAACTCTATCTGGTCTTCAGGGCTTTTTCTCTACCAAACATTGTCTTTAAAGTGCAGTTATTTGCTGTTTTCGCAAGTCTTTACCTTGATCATTTCCAGAGAGCAACATTTTTTACTTAGAGTTTTAGAAAATTATTTCCAGAGAGCAACATTTTTAACTTAGAGTTTTAGAAAATTATTTCCAGAGTTCTGTTCTTCACGGGGATCAATGCAGCGTTTTTCAGACATTAACAAAAACACAAAATCTCAGACTGTGATTCATTAATTTATCCCTTAGCAAAAAGTAGTTTATTCAAGTATACACAATTATTTATACACAAAATCAGACACTTAGAGTTTACTTATTCTAAAGTATAGTATAATCAAGTGCGCTTGACTATACTATTGTTTACTTTATTGTTTACTAAAGTGTACTTTATGTATACTTTTGTAAACTTAAAAATGTACCAATTTAGTTCAAAGAAGTATTACTTTAGTAATACTTCAAGTACACTAAAAGGACATTGTTCGATATACTTTCTAAACTAATACTTAAGTATTCTTAATAGAATTTACTTCAAGTACAGTATACTACTTTTTGCTAAGCTCAAACTGAGTCAGACTATATTCATAATGACACCCCTTTTTTTAAGGGCATTTTAATTTTAAACTTAAGTGTGTCTCAAGCTCATCTTTTACTGAGTGCTTAACCCATAAAAAAATAACTTTATGTAATTACAGTAACCAACAGTTTCTATGAAATTGATGCAACTTAAGTATTAAAATCGATACAGAGATCCATTTCTCTTAGGGTGTTTTCTCACCATGTTATTTTAGTTTGGTCTGAATCCGTTTATGAGTTTTTTAACTTGAATTAGTGACAGAGAAGATAAGAATGCAGAAGGCCATGTAAAGGTAGGGTCGAGGACTGTGATGTTCTGGAACAAAGGTCCTGGGAACCCAGTATGAGTGGGTGGGATTATAAACTATTCAAAATACCAGCATCATTTAAACTAAAACAATAGTGGACAAACCAAAAAATGGAAATGGCTTTTCTTTCAGCAACGTGGGCATTGAAAATATAATTCAGGCACAGTAGGGCCTAATAGTTCTGCTCTACAGTAGATTACATTTGAAATTTCTTTTTTGAAATTTCTCTGATATCCTTTTAAATTCTGGGAAATATACTGGAGGTAAAAGACAGAAAAAAGCAAAACTCAGAAGAAAAACTGTAGATGGTTCATAAAGATGAAAAGAAATAAACTATTTAACGATAATGAAATTATTAAACAACAATACATGGGGTGGTTTTAGACGAGCCAAACTTTTTAGATCTATTTGCATTTCTGTTTTACCTGGAAATGTATGTTTCCACTTTAACTTTTTGTCACAGCTGCTGGGAGTTCAGAACCATCAGGATAAATGAAGTCCAGAGCAGCTTCCTGAATTCCTGCAGACAGTAAATGCATCATCAGCTGACCAAACAAACTGAGCTTGATAAGAGGAAATCTGGTCAAAGAAATACATTTAAGAGAAATCCTTCTACAAAACTAAAAGTGTCTCTTACTCAGTGTTACTCTAACTCTTTTGTAGCTTTTTCTAACTTTAATATTGATTCTTCATGTTCATAGTCTGCCCCCTGCTGGCGGACTCGTAAAAGTCTCTTGAAATCTCCAAATCTAAATTGTTTTATTTAACAGCCAACTGTGAGATATTACAATAGTAAGGAGTGGTTCTAAAAAATGTAAACACATTCTTCCCGCGATGAATGTTGGATTTATATTGCTGCCTCTCAAAGACGCTTCTTCGGCTTGTTTCTATACACAAAACTCAAACTGTTGAGCTGTTTGTTTAGTGATTGCTTCAGCATTTCCCTCGGTGAACAGATGTCCTTCTCTTACAGTCTGCAGGGGTCTGTTCTGGGATAAAACCACTTAGAGACAAAACTCAAGCCTTTTGTTAAGAGGAAATGCTTCTAAAATTAAAACTGTCAGATGGTTTGAAAATTGTTCCAAAACAAAATGTTTCTTCCTCTGTGGTGTTGGGTACCCAGTGAGAATAATTCCTTCCTGAGACAAGAATGCTGTTGATTCAACTCAGAAGGACCAGAAACCACAGCGCACTGCTTTTATTCAGGGTTACTTATATGTAAAATGGGAACAGCAACAGGGGATATACACACCATGATGTCCGGGGCTGGTTTTAAAAAAAAAATCCATTTTCATTTCTTTTATCCTCCATGTTTTCTTTATTCCTAACCCTTCATGTCAAACTGTAGTCTCATCCTGAACCCACTGGACTGTATTTGTTTGGCCAATCCAGAGGAGTGTTATTTATTGATGCTGGCTGGGATCGGATCTGAGCTCACAGAAAGCAGATGGCCTCCCAGTGTTAACAGAAGCCACCTGCATGCAGCTGCTGAATCTGCATTTTTATGAACATCAGACAGAGCATAGCTTTGATCCACATTATCTGCTCCTGGATCTGGATTAGAAAAATATGAACACTGGAAAGAGGAGAGCTGCCTGGAGTCTGAGGTTTGAACCTGAGTCCTCAGAGTTCAGATGAAGATCAACTTGCATGAATACAAACTTTAAATGACGTTTATGTGTTTTAAAAAAAATTATTAACTGCATGAGGAGGTTTGCAAAGGTGCAATGATATATTTCAGGAAGAAAGTTCTGGGTTAGAATCCCTTCTGGATGAAATTAGTTAATTCTCCATGTGCACATGAGATTCTGAGTTTGAATTGATAGATTACTTCTAATCTAGATAGAGGTTGAAATTATACAAACTATGCTGTGGAAAGTTATCTGTGCCATTTTCTTCCTCCTATGATCAGACATAAATGTGTCCAAATAGAAACGTAAACTAAGTAAATCTAAAATTACAATTTCATTTTATTCATTAAGAAAAAAAGCCATCAAAAATAACCAGATTTTTAAGTAAAAGAGAAAAATTCTCCATAAACTAAAACTTTTTCTATAGTGGAAAGAGGCTTTACATCAGTGTGGGTTCATTTTGTTCATTCCTTTAAAAAATATTTAAAATCAGCCACATTGAAGGGTTTTTTTACTTTAAATGGCCTGATTAAAGTTGGATAATGTATTTAATTCAGATTTAAATTTGTGCTTTAACTAGGCCATTCCAGATGCTTCATTTTCTTCATTTGAGCCAGTCAGAGGTGGACATGCTAGTGGGGTTATATAATGGTTCTGGTGCACAACTTCTATGTGCTCTATCTCAGTGGTTCCCAACGTTGCTCCTCAGGACCCACTTTCCTGTAAGTTTCAGGTGTGTTTCTGCTTGCCCAAACCTGCATCAAATGATTGCTGTACCCTCTCAGCAGCCTTCAAGGCCTTACGACGCCTGTTGATCTTACAATTATTTAAATCAGGTGTTGGGAAGCAGGGAAGATTCTAAAAAAAAAAGGCTGGACAGCGGGTCCTAAGGAGCAGGGATGGAACCACTACGCTAGCTTATGGTCACAGACTGATTCCTTAATCCTTCCTTATCCTTCAGGATATTTCTGGTAGGATGTGATTTTTTTTTCCAGACAGATTTCCAGGTCCTAAAGCATCAAGCTCAACACCATCACACCACCACTACCATGTCTGACTCCTGTAGTGATGATCTTTTACTTAAATGCTGTTCTTTTAATACCAGTCTGATATGTGTTTGTTGGTCTGAAAACAGTAAACTTGGACTAAGAAGGAAAAGGAAAAATTTGAGATGAAAAATATATGTTTTTTAGCCAACCTTTTTTTTAGCCCAGAATGATCTATTGCTCTTACCAGAGAAACAGGAAAAGAGGCGCCGTTATCAATACTGTCCTTGCTGCTCTCCGTGGGATCCCACTTACTGCTTACTGTGCTGACATACAATTCTTCTTCTTCATTCTCTTCATCCTCTGTCCCCGTCACCTTACCGAAAAACCTTTCCAGGTCTTCAATGCTGGAGTTACCTGAAAAGAGAAAGTCCATGAGCAGGGATTTTATTCAGCTGTCATTTGTGGTCCAAAAACAACCATTTGAAACCATTTTTTACAGCGGTGAGACTCACTAAAGAAGCTGACTTGAATGGTGGAGTTGTAATCGAAATCTTCCTCTGGAGTTGGCGTGACGTCGCTGTAGTACTGAGCCTCACAAACTCAAAAACAGACAACAGCAGCATTAAAACAAAGTGCTGCATCCCTCAGGCTGCTTCAGCTGGAGGAGCTGATTAAAAGTTTCTTCAAATTTCTTTTTCACACAGAGTCATTTATAAAAGAAACATACACATACACCCCCATCCATCTATTTTACTTACAGGAAGAACAGGGAAATCTAAATAATATTATGCAGTAATCAGGTCTTAACTTCAGCAAAGGTAAAAAATTAATTTCCAAATAACCAAACAAATATAATTGTACTGTCAACACGGATTCCCAAATACCAGCTTGCTAAAAATATGAACATAGTAGCTGCCAAACTAAATTTTCTTAGGTTCTGTTTTATGTTTGTGAGTTATTTTTTCCTTATCATTGTTCATCATTTTCAGTCCCGGTTCATATTTTCTTTGTTGATCAGTCTGCTGTCAAATTCTGGAAAGAGGTCTGAACAGAGCAGCCATGTGCACATAGAGACATACATAAGAACATTAAATAAAGTATTTAATAGAACATTTAACTTGTTTCTCCAGCAGCTTTCTTTTACCCTCCATGGGATGTTGACTCTGAGGTCAAGAGGTGATAAAAGTATTAATGCTTTATTACTTAAAAACACTTTTGTAGAAGTGAGAGCATCAACTTGAGCCTTTTACTCAAGTAAAAGTGTAAAAGAATAATTTTTAAAACTACCTAGATTATAAAAGTAAAATTAATGCAGGAGAAAATGTGAAGGACAGAATTCACTGCAGAAGCCTGTTAAAGGACCATTTTTCTACAATTCTGGATGATAACTTCCTTTTACTTTATTTTCTTAAATTTATGACTAAGGGCAACAGCGGCAATTTTAATTTTTCATCATGTTGATAAAATATTTGTTTTGGTACATGGCAAACTACAAATTCCAGATAAAAAAAAACTAAATATTTTGATGTTTTTTTTTATACCAACAGGCCAATACAAAAATGAGCTTAAATGAAACAACAATAACGTGTCTATTTTTAAAATGTAAGGAGTAGAAAGTAGAGATAATTGCAAAAAGTTGTCTGAAAAATAATTACTCCAGTAAAGTAATTCTTGCCTAAATCTATACTTAAGGTAACAAAGTATTTGTACTTTTTTACTTGAAACCTCTGTTGTCTCACCCCACTGGGAGGAGACAGTGGGGTGAGACAACAGACAGGTCTTCAACAGGGGGTCCGCTACCACAGAGGTACTGCATGGGGGTCGCGAAAGTTTTGGCTGATCAGACTTTTTTTTTTTTTTTTTTTTTTTTCCCCCCTGCAATTATTTCCACTAATTGAAATGTCTTTAAATCCACATTAACATGAATTGAACACACTGTAGTGACCAGATAAATGGAGGCAGAAGATGTCTTTCAGTCATCAATGCACACATTCAGCAACACAGAGGAGCTCTTTCAAGCTGGGCACCGTTTCATTCACAACACCTGTCCCATCAACCAGGAATCAGAATTAGAAATACTTTAATAATCCCAGGGAGAAATTACTTTCATTACATTACTCCATCTGTAATAGAGTGACTATAGTACCAGTTTGTTTTAACACAATTTCATACAATATACATAATTAGGGGGTCCCAGCTCCATCTCGCCATCAGTTTGGGGGTCCTTGGCCTGGAAAGACCCCTGCATTAAGGGTATAGTGGAGGATTTTAGTGAATTTTTCAAAAGAACCACCCTCTTCACTTTAAAAAAAGAAAAATGCATATGCAGAACACTGTACCCGCTCCCAAGAAGGAACGCCTATTTAACACGTGCAAAAGCGTGCACAAACCCATTTCTCCTCCTTTTCCATTTTTAAAAGTTGCTGTTCGAATCGTTCATACAGTAAAAGCTCACTTTCTGAAAGAAGATTTGCAATTTTTCCACTATGTCACACTCACCACTGGTAAGTGAAAATGGGGACAAGCACGAAAGACAACCTTACGTAAACATATCACCAGAATGACTGACAATTCAGAGGACCACTTATTTTGATGACCCATCCAGAAAAATGAATATTCTCCACTATACCTTTAAGGAGTCATCCTGTCCACATCACAAAACCTTTTCTTGCAGAGGAGCTGTGGTTCTGCTCTGATATGTGATCTGGATCCTATCAAAAATACATTATTTCTTGTGTTTTGGTCATGAACCAAATCTTATGAACACTACCAAATGTAACCTCAGAGCCTTTTTCTCTTCTCTGACACAGAGAAGAGAAAACAGGACACAACATTGGTTCTACCTACAAATGTAGGTACAGGTCGCTTTTTAAGCTTTTATTTCATTTCTTCTAGGGTTCATATGTTAATACTTAATGTCTTTACAAAGGAGGCCAAAGTGAAATGATTTGCTTATGCACACAAACCTGGCCAATAAATCTGATTCCTATAAAACTAACACAATAGTTACTGCTAATTATGGTCCCCCAAAGGGAAATTCACTCTCTGCATTTGAAACCATCCCCTTGGGGAGCAGTTGGCTGCCATTGCATTGGGGGACCCAGAGCGGAGGCTGTGGGGATCAAACTGGATACTTGCCATCTTCTCAGTGCGACCACAAGCGCACTGCTCTAAACACAAGGCCAACACTCTAAATTGGTACCTATACTTCTACATACATGTAATGTTTAGAGAATACCATGACATTTGAGCCTCTCTGGGTTCGTGCCCAGTTTGTCTGTTACATTAAAAACATACGGAGGAAAAAAAGAAAAGACGACGTCAACTTTCCCTGTTGAGGGTAAAGTACTTGTGCAAACGTTTGTGGTTAAACTTCTACCATCAGGGAGCATTCATTAACATTCACCCCCATTTTATTTTTATTGTTTATTTTACTTTCTCCTACATTTGCCTGTATGAGTGTTACTTTCCAGAAGCCTGCAGGACAATCTGCTGGGAGTTTTTGCAAGGATTGTCTGGCTTTACATCAACTTTTGTGTATGTTTTCACTTTGTTGTAAAAAAGAGTTAGTGCTGCCGTCTGTGGGAGATGGTGAAAATCCAGCTGCTCCAAAATAGGACACAGGAAAACCGACAAACTATTAGTTTATACAGCACCAATCAACAGATGATACCACCATCCCTGCTTTCCATTGAGCAACTTAGATTAAAACTCCTTCCAGTCATTTGTTTTAACTTCAGCTGAGGCTGAAATAAATTGGATTTCTGTTGTCCAGAGATTTTCCAGTGATTTTCCTAAGAGATAAATGCGTGCAGTTGCATACCTTACATCAAATGTAAGGAGACAACCAGCTGCAAGGTAAGTAAAATTTTGGACCCATTTCAACTTAAATGCATTCTGGTATACAGAGAGCAGATATACAGCTGAAAGGCGATACTATATACAATATCTGCTTCTCACTGACATTAAATCAGGCTAAGCTACTGCTCTTGTAACACAGTTATGGCTACCAAACATTTATTTATATTTTAAATGCCCTGAATGAAAGTATTTTTTTTTATTATTCTTAAAAAATGTGGATGTCGACACACATTACTTTATGTCTCAGATGATTACCTCTTGGTTTTTATAAGCTGCTATATCTCACACCTCAAACGCAGCGCTGTGTTTTGAGATACCTGAATGTGTCGTGAAAATGCTGTTCAAAAGAGAATAAAAAGTTTAACTGAGGAGGTGAGCAATTAGAGAGCAATCATTAATTAGAGAAGGAGCCAAGAGGCCACAACGACTGCAGAAACCCACAGCTCAGGAGGGCAAATCCAAGCTTATGTGGAAGAGTGTGAAGAAGGAGTTTGTTGCTAAAAGAAAGCCAAGATCAATATTGCCACCAGCGAAATAAGGAACACCAGAAATACGAAGATGTAAGCAATTTGTTTAAATATGATTGAAATTAAGCTTATTCAACTACAATGAAAAATACTAACACTGCACATAGTTTTGAACACAGCCTGGACTTGATTAAACACGGTGGTGTGAGCATTATGCTGTGGGGATTTATTTCCTGAAGGGAGGGAGAAGCAGGTCAGAGATGATAGTAAGATCAACTCTGATCATTAATGAACAGCAACCCTGGAAGAAAGCATGTTAGAGGAGAGAATAGGACAGGAAAGAGGTTGCAGATGTTCATCAAAAATCCCTGTAAAACATAACAAGGCTGATGTATACAAGCCGCATCGGAGTCCTAACTTAAAGCCTGTTTCCTCCCACTGCTGACAGATCAGAGCTCATAAGATGAACAGTAGGTGGAGCCAATTCTCCAGTCAAAACACATTGTGGCAGGTGGTGAAAAGACGAATCTTCCATCAACAGATATGTTTTAGGAGAGGACACACAGAGCAAAACTGATGAGAAAACCCTTCAGTTACAGTCTGATGGGAAATCTTCTCCCTCAGGACCCTCCTCATCCTCCCTCATATCCATCAGCTGCACTGGTCCGGACCCTCACAGAGCTTCCTGGGAAAATGTTCCTGCTCTTTGTTTGAGCTTTACATCATATTTCTAGTTTATCAAACCAGCGTTGGTCACTGATAGGGCCTCAGAGAGGCACTTAAAGTGGTCCTCCTCCAGAGAAAGACGATTTATTTGGCTTTTATCAGGATTTTACTGTCGACTAATATGAACAAATAAGACATGTGTTTTATTTGGCTCTTGTAAATTAAAGAACTCACTATGAATGTAGAAAAACTTGAAAACTTAAGTTTATCTAATGTTGCAGCGAATGTGGAAACTTTTACACAAGTCTAATTTATTGCAATAGTTTTAAGGGATCATTCAGAGGGCTTGGTGTCTTAGTGAGTAGCTTGAATTAGGGGAAGATTAACTTTATATTTAAAGATATATAAAATATATTTTTAACATCCTAAGGTGCAGATGTTATGATATATTTAACATCCATCATGTTCAGTGTTTGTTAGAACACAGTTTCCTTTGACTCTTCAGCTACTTTCACTGTCTGACTGAAGTGCTAAAACAGCTGTGGGGCTTTGCAGGTGAGTCCTGACTCCTGCTGCGTCCTTCTCCTTCCTGTTTCCTTCTGTACAACGCTAAACAAAACATACGCATACGATTCGAACCACGCAACCATAAAACCATGTCTCAGCCTTAAAGCATCCCTTTGAAGCCGTGTCCCCATATGAGGACTGGAATGAGCATCTACATCAGGCAGGAATTTCCCCACCTCTCCTCCAGTGCTCTCAGAGGGAGCATCCATCCACTCATCCATCATCTCACCCTTATCTCTGTTTGGGACAAAGGGGGGTAACAATCTGAGCATTGATCCCAGCTCATTTGAGGGGGGGGGCTTTTTACGTTCCCAAGCCAGCCGTGAGATATGATCTCTCCCGTGAATCCTGGCTCTAACTCCAGGCCTCCTCCTGTGGAGGACATCTGGAAGGCATCCCCACCAGATGCCCAAATTACCTTGGCCTGTTCTTTTCTATTTTGGTTTAGCAGCACTTGTAATCTGAAGTTTTCCCGAAACAATCTGAGCTGCTCACCTTAACCCCCCCACCAAGGCTAAACCAAGCAAACCTTTAGAGAAGATATTTTGGCTATGGTTCCCCAGATAACAGAACACACAAATTCCCAGGATTCTCAATGACCAGTAAAACCACCTTTTCTTAAACAAGAAAGTTAAATATACTTTATATTCACTCATTTTTAGGGCAAATGTTACACCACTCACTATATTTGTTTTCTTTTTTTACTTTACCTCTGGAGGATAAAACCCAAAGTGGTGCTTGCAAACATACATGATGGGCTCATCGAATGAGGTCAGATGTCGATAATCTGCCATCTTTAATCCGTTAAATCGGATCTGATGTGCTGCTGGCCAACATTTACTACCTCCCATTTTTATAGGGAATTAAAAGCACAATTTGACAACAATATGCACAACTGAAACAATGAGCTTTAAACAACAGTGTGTTAAGGTGTTTGTGATTAGACAGCGATCTAGCAGAGGATATTTTGGATCCTCATTGGACTCATGGTGGGTTTGTTGGTGTTTTTGATCAGCAGGTGGTCTGAATTTTAGAGCCCATCCCTTTATTGTTTCTGTAAGACTCTTTGTCTCAAAGACTCGACTGAACCAACCATCACATACATGCACAATTCTTCAAACCCCTGTTCGAAAAACCCAGTCTGACCGGGCAAAGGGGGTTGTGTTTGGTTGTTTTAAAGTCCCCACTGGGATATCAAAACACACATATGACTGATGGGCTGCTAATAGTGATTAAAAAGGAAGTGTGTCATCTTTGACCGACTGCCAATCACACAGCTTCATCAGTGCAGAGGAAATGAAAACCAGCTGACACACAAAAAAAATAAATAAAAACCCACACCGTATAATATCAGCTGTCAGTCAACCAGGCGAGGCATGGGTGGGATGAGTCCACTTTGGGAATTGAAAAAAAAAACTGCATAAAACATGAAGGAAAAAGAATCAGTTGAAATACAGAAAGCAGAGGATGAAAGAAAGGATGTCAGAAAAAAAGAAAGGTCACAAAACAAGAACGGGTGACATATAGGAAGCCATAAATGAAGCAAGGAGAGGATGGAAGATGGAGAAAGAAAAACAAATTGAGAATGAATTTAGAAGAGAGGGAAAAGGGGGAAGGAGGTGACAGGAAGTTAGAAAAATAAAATCCTGAGGCGGTCTGCAGTGAGGGGTAGGATACTCATTGGCAAAGTCACATGATCTTGAGAGAAACTTTACAAAAACCAGCTGCACAACTTAAACTCACTGACACCCACGCATTCAGAGTAAAACATGTTCAGCTTGAGTGAAATTAAATGAAACTCAAACTGGTGCGTGCTTTAAGGACCGTTGGATCTCTCTGCTCTGGTAAAAAGCAGACGTTACAGACTGTGGGATTAAGGCACCATAGGCAGCTGTACATATCTGTCCTAAACGGTCAAATCTGATACCCGTAACCATGACGATTCCATTTTATTTGGCCCCAGAGGAGAAAGGTCAATCACATGATTCAACTGGGAGGAAGCAGCCTATTAAGCCTCATTTGAACATCAGAGAATCTTGTCCGTTGCAATTTGATGGATGATTACCATTAAGAGGAAGCATGAGGCTAAGGGTTTCTGAAAATATGAGATAAGAAATGTTGTTCTGACAAAGTTGTCTTTGTTGCTCAACTCTGGTCTGCCACATGTTTGCATCACTCACTCCAACACTGAGGTAAGCATGAGAAGCCCCTTGTGGTTACTGAAAATATAGCACCTAAACTGGACAGCAGCTTTGAACAAGCAGATGAAAACTGTATCATAAGCAGAAATAGTAAAAAAAAAAAAAAAAAAAAAAAAAAAAAGTTTTATAAAGGGTAACAAAAACTAGCATCTGCAAAAATCACATCTAACCTTAATGTTCATATTTTTAGAAACATAAATGGTATCCCTTTAGCCCATCTAGGTCTTAGTTTTTTTCTCATAACCCCACATTTCATAAAATATAGAATATTTCATAACCATTTTAATACTATGACGATAAAAGGGCACAAAAATAACCCACGAAAAGTCCTTATAAGGCCAACGCTGTGTCTGAATGTCTACCCTTACCCTCAATCACTATATAACATTTGCTTTATAGAGCCAGGATTAGTGGATTTTATAACGGACTCAGTTAATTTACTGTTCAGACAGATTAGCACCACTTTCTCCTCCCCGTTGGTCACATGACTCTGGCTCCCCGCATGGTGCCTGCAGCATCTTTTTTTTTTTCTGTTTTTTATCCTCTCCCCCTGAAGCATCCCATGATGCTTTGCAAGGAGAGCTCTTGCAAAGCATTCTGGGATACATCAGCTCATAGTCACCATGGATTCATACTACTTTTTAAGGTGTATTGTGGGAAATCTTTAATCAACTACTTTTTCATCCACTAGACATTTGGACGGTAATAAAATGGGGTTAGGGAGGATGTTGGGACAAAGACTAAATCTCCACTTGTGCTGCTAACTGCTAAGAAAGACGGATGCGACAAAACTTTTTTTGTTGATTTTTAACTGGATAAGCTGAAAGTATACACATTATGAAACCAACTTTTAACTAAAGATAGCAGAAAAAAACAAAAACAAAATTGAACCTAGTTTTCTAATTATTCTTATTACTGTTTGCAAACATACAATAGCGTTAGAATAAATGCAGAATTATCCTCTAAATGTAGATGCTAAGGCAAACTTTTTAAAAGCCAAGTAAGGAATCAGAATGTCTTTTTGCACTTTGATCATTTTATTCAGAATCAGAAATTAACAGATTTAAAAACCAAAAGGACATAATTTTACAGCTAAAGCTGAATTTTAAATAAAACACTGTTAGCACTGCAATTTGTACGAAGTACAAAAAGCAGTGATGTTGCATTCAAGCTAGCCTTAACTTTAAAGGTTGAACAAAATTATATGATAAAGTACAAAACTTAACTCCTCAGTTTTCATTTATACAAATACAAACTACATTCAGTAATCGCTTAATGCTGACACAAATATTAGGACAAAAACTGGGGGGAAAGCAGACTGTGAAACTCATGACCCCCATACCTCAAGGAGGGGAGCTCATTCTATCTGCTTGTTAGAACTATAAGGACCATATAGATATAACACAGTGGAAACCAACTTCCCAATTAATGCATATAAAGGTATTAACAGCAAAAAATTCAGTATCAATAGTGATGAGGACAATATTGTTAAATTACAGTACTTAGCATGCTTACATGCTTAGTAGAAATTGGATCCTCCCTATAGCAGCTCATGCATTTACATGAACTACAGAAATGCTGCATTCAAGAAGCACTGTCTGTCCCAGGTTGCTATCGTATTTCTGTTGAATTAATGAAATAAGATCATGAAATAGAAAAGTAAAGAAATAAGGTAATTTTAGAGGAGACTTAAAATATCTGCTCTCTTATGTTCCTCCTTGCTTTCATGCTGTCTAACACAAATACAGTGTTGTCATCGCCCATGGGCCTTTTTGAAATTTCTGCATGTTTTTGCATTATTTTTACATTTTTACATGTTTGCTTTATAATTCACATAACCCTGCAATATCAGACTAAAATCTAATTTCTATGTTCCTGTGATGACTCTAAATGATAATAAATTAGAGTAAATGCAGAGAGAGCTTATTGGATGCAAAGCTGGGAGAACTTGAGTAATAGTACAAAGTAGATAACCCAGATTTATTTGTGTTGAAAACAAGTTTGTTGTTTACCAAAAACTACCCTTGACAGTGCAAGTAAAAGCAGCCTAAACAAACATTTAAACTTTGTTTGTTTGAAGTTTAAGTGTTTGTTTAGGATAATGAATAATGTGATATCACAAAGTAGACAAACTTCATGTTGGCCATTAGATGCAATAAAAAATAAACAAAAAAAAGGAAATGAGTAAACAAAACCAGAAAAACTAGCATGTTAAATCATTCCCTGAACTTATCCTATGCTGCTAGCAAGACTTCTGCAATCACATGTTCTGATAAACAAACACTAAAAAATATTTTACAGCACATTTCTTAGCCTATTTGTTTATCATCTTTATAGTTTTTAAATCTTTTTTTTTGTTCTGGCCCACTTTTTTGCCTTTGCATTTGTCACCCATATTTATCACTACTTTCCCCCTGAGAACATCACAGTAAGCACTAATTAGATTATTAATGAAAACAAACAATGCTGAGAGGACAGCAAACATTTCAACATTTTCCCACAACCACCTAATCTAAGATGTTGGTGTGAAATCTGAAACATCAATCAGGCTCCATGTGATTAAAAATCAGCAGCAGGGAAAGTAGTAGCCATCATTAACAACTAAATAAAAAGCATTAACACTGCGAAGAGCTTTTATCATGCAAAAGTCTATCAAAGAATGATATTTAACCTTGAACTTTGTGTGCATGTCAAGCTGCCCAGTTTGTTTTTGCATCAACAGATTAAGATGTTTTTGCTAAATCTCTTACTTAGATGAGAATGTTTTAGTAAACATCCCTTATGTTTTAGATTTAGATTTGATTAGGGGTCTTTAAACTTAATAAAAAGCCTTTGCAGACGGGGATAATTGCAAACATGGATATTTAAAAGTTTACATTTTCATTCATTATGTCACCATGCAAATGGAGAGGAAGACCTCCAATGGTTTCAGCAGGAGAAAGAGGAGAAGCAGGGTGCAACATGTCAAGATTACAGTTAGAAATAAGTTCATCTGAACAGGAAGTCAAACAGCTGCAACAGTCAGACAGTTAAAAGACTCACCGGCAGTCAGTAACAGCAGCAGCAGCAGAGAAGCTCCAAGCAGATGGACTGTCAGTAACCTGAGACTGGACATCATTCACATGGATGGACACAGAGAGGGGGAGGACGGGTGGACAGATGAATGGATGGAGAGACAACGAGAGAGCAGAGACAAAGGACTGAGAGGTGTGATGATCTGAGTGACTGAGCTCTGAATGAACATGATCACGTTTGGAGAAAAGGGGGAGGAGAGAGAGTGCAGCAGGGGAGGAGAGGAGGGGGGGCGGTGGGCTGCTCTGCTTTTTCCTGCCAAGTTTATTCCTTGTGTGCCAAAAATGAAGAAAGGAGACCTTCAACAAAAAAATAAAAAATAAAACACAGAAACAAAGAAGTAAAATACTCTTTAAAAAAAATCCTTTTTTTGAAGTTCTAATTTAATGAAACTGTTCCAGACTGAGTTTATTCAAAGCCAAAGGAAAATCCCAGTTTAACCTCAAACTGGTGGATTTACCAACAGCCTATTGTGTCTGTATGAGTCATGCAAACCAAGGGTTTACCACCTCCGCTCTAAGGATCTAGAGACATAAAGGATCCAAGAAAGGCAGGGCCTTTTGGGCTGGAAAGTGCAAGATAGAGTTGGGGGGAAAAAAACAATGATTGTCCCGCTCAAAAATGTTCCCCATCCACAGAAAAGAATCACAGTTTTTCATTCAAATTTTTCTTATGAGTCCAGAAAAGGGGGCATAGCTGTAATTCTAAACCTTTGCCGGATTTAAGCTGCAAAGGTCTGTGATTATGCAAATTGGCTGCAGCTGCACGACCTTCCCTTGATCAATATTCAGCTGCACTTAGAGCCCATCACCGCCGTAATAAAGGACTGGATGTGTGGTTTAAACAGGTACTGACCCTTTTAAGGAAGCTACATTGATTTTTTTACTAGAACAAAATCAGTTGGGGGTGGGGGTGAAAGTGGAAATGCTAGAAATATAGTTTTAGACCTCTCATGGTGCAAAATCCCAGCCAGTATTTACATATGGGGCCCACATGAGAGGTGAAATATGCCGAAAAATGGCCCCCATGAGGGACTATCCACAGGCTGCGATGTGGCCCCATATTAATTCCTGTCTAACTTAGAAGCAGGGCAGCTCTGACTAACATGGGCTCATAATCATCAATCTAAAATCTATTTATTGATACATATTTAACGCCCAGAAAAGACCTGTATATAGTGCTGTAACATATTTATCTGCTCAAATCAACCAACACCTGTAGAAGAAAATGTAAATGGGGCCCGTGTTCAGGGCACATGTTGACTGGGTGAATAATACATGCGGTGTTCATTCAATAAGTGTAAACCAGTGAGTTTCTGGTGCTGGATCTATAGCAGAAAGCAACCAGTTTGACCTGTAAGCAGATTGAATATGTAATTCAGAAAGAAAACATCTTTTTCCTTAAAGTAGCAACAAAAAATGGACGCAGAATACAAGTCTTCTGTTGTCAGTGGCTGTCAGGGTTTGTCTGAGGATAAAGCGTTGCATGGACCGGGAATGTTCAGATATCTACTTGGGGATAGGGGCTGCCCAATGGGGACCAGTCCAATGAATCATCTAACGCTGGCTCTGATAGAAAGGTGTCAGGATGCAGAATGTATTACAGCTTATTATGTATAAAGCTGCAGACTAATTGGGTTTTTACAGATTTTCTTCTAAGGAATAATCTCTGTCTTAAATTAGCTCAAACATTATTACAGAATCTGTAAGAAAATGTGATTTTAATCCCATCTCTTCACCCATAGACAGAAAAAAAAAACATGAGTAACTCTGATTAATAGGAATGTCTCTGGACTGTTGGAGGAAGCTGGAGCCGAAGCGTGCACTGGGAGAAAATGCAAGCTCCATGCAAAAAGATCCCAGGATGGGATTTGAACCTGGGACCTTTTAGCTGAACTACAGCAGTGCTAACAGCTTCCCAGCCTGCTTTTTAAACCCTTTATTATTTAATCTAAACATTCCTGCTGTTCTATAACAAACCCTTCTTTTGTATTTCTGACTCCCATTCATGTAATTAAGCTCTTCTTGTAGAGGCTCCTGTGTGAACAAGCAGCTGAACAGCATTGGCTTCCAACATCTTTGGGGCTAAATTCCTTCTCTACTTTTTTTTTTCATTCAGTTTTTCCTGTCTGGTCTTGTCACCCCTCATGACATATTGTCTTTGCGGGGCAGGAAAAAGCAAATCTGCAAGCCGCACCACAAACAACAGAGTGTACCAACGCCTCGTTTTTAAGGGACGTTGCAGGTTCAGTCAAGCAGACAAACTGATACCAGCAGCATCTGAGTCAGGGAGGCATTAAACTGATCCGGCTGGTCTGAGCTCTGATAGAAAACAAACAAAAAAAAACCTTCACAAAAATCTGCTGTGTGGTCCTTCAACGAGTAATAAAAGCTCTTTGTTTCTTCACCCACAGCTGGATGTTGAACAATAGACTCAGGTTGGTGTTTTCGGTTCTCAGGGAAATCCACCATGGGGTGACCTCATTAGTGATGTCAGTGTTGACCATAAGGACATCTCAATGTTTGCTTAGTGGGAAAACATGTTCAACTGCTGGGTTTCCATCCTGTTTCTGTCTACAGGCATCAGCTAGGTTACAATGTGTGAAACACTTTTTTTAAAAGGGTGCCGACACTTAAAAACAGGGCATCTAACCTATCAAGACAAAGGCTAGCTGGAGTGAATTTAGGTCTAAAGCAGGGGTCTGCAATCCAAAGAGCCGTGTTATATTCAGTCCAGTTAATTAGTCTTTTAGACCCAATAACTTTATGTGACCTTTATTAAAGAAATTATAACATATATTTCATAAATATAGAGCAAAGATTACTCTTTTTTTTTTAAATTGATTGTCATTTTGATTTTTAGGTTTTAAAATGAAGGAAAAAAACTCACAAAAGGAGAATAAACATTTTTTTATTGAGAATGTTTTTTTTTTATTTTGTTAAAAAAAATTCCCAGTTAAAAGAGATAAACAATATATATATTTCTGTTATATTTAGAGTACATTTAATTTGGATTATTTACTCAATTAATCAGTGGAGAAAATGCTTACTAACACACTAAACAGCATTTATTATTTTATCTATTTTTCCAAAGATTAGCTTGCTTATCATCATTTTTAGCAAAAGTGATTGCAGACCCCTGCAGTAAAGCTTCATCCAAATCCACCACAGCATGTTAAGATTGGGAGGCCACAGGGGGTTTAGTGCCTTGCCAAGTGGCTTGTTGGACTGTGAACCTGGAAACAAACATCCAACGAGGAATGTTTCCATCATATCGTTTTCACTGTTTAAATTGCTTTATGAAAGAGAAAGCTGGAAAGGCTGGAGTTTACTTTTATCAATACAGCCATTTAATCAATATGGCCCCTCCCCTACTTGTTGCTTCTCCCTGCAGGACAATATTATGACTCATTAGAAAGAAGCCAGGTCCTATTGAACAGCTTTATTAAAGTAACTTTTATACTATTTAATAGCAGAAGAGCAGAAATCCTTCACATGATGCACAATAAGCCTTTAGAGATGTCGGACATCTATGGGTCAGTCTGCATTCTCAGTGAAAGCATCACATCTCTGGAACTCTTTGCCTCTGGAGCTTAAGTCACAGATTGATATTCAACTTTTCTCCACAAGATTGAAAAAATGGCTCAAAGACAATCAAGAATGTGAGCACTAAACTGGCTTGTACTGTACATTTTTGTTTTAACTTCTCTTGTTTTTTTGTGTTTTTTGTGTTTTTATGCATTTGTGTGTCGTAACTAACCTCCCTCCCCCTTAATGCTAACACCTTTTAAAGGCCTAACCAGGGACGAAGGCTGCAAATTAGCCCATGGCTACAAGCCTTATGTACTTGGACATCGGCCACCCGTTTGGTTGCAATGTTTAATTGTACTGTCCCTGTCAAATAAACAAATAAATAAAAAAGAGACTTTCTAAAATGTTAATGCTAAATCTATGTTTTTGCCTAAATTCAAATACATATTAATACATTTATGACTATAAATGAAAACATTTATTTCAGGAAGTCATTTCTGGATTTGTTCATCTTGTTTAAGTTTAAAAATATAGATACACAAATTAGATGGATTTGCTTTTGCTGAGTATGCAGTGTGTGGTATGATGTTAATGTTTGTAAAGGCACTCAAATATCATAGGAGGCTTGAGATAATGAGAAATACTGTGCATTGTCATCTGTATTGTAGTGTGCGTTAGAATGAGACACCCACACACAGGAGGCAGGTAGGATCGTATTAGATTACATTTTAGGCGAAAAAAAATTAACTTACAAAAACTGAAAGAAAAAACATCACAGAGAGAAAAAGTCCAGCATAGAGTGATATAAAAACAAGGATTAAATACTGGGAGGATGATTACTGGAGGGGGAGGATGATTACTGGAGGGGGGACTTGTGAGACTAAGATGGAAGAGCTGTGGGGGAGTCAGAACTGGGGAAGCTTTTTGAGGAGAAGTAGCTGAATGCAAGATGATAAGAGGATCAAAAACAAATGTCAGAGGTGAAAAAAGTAGATAAAAAGAAAACATTCACTAGATAAAATAGGTGAAGGTTAAAAAAAGACAGAAATTCAATTTTAAACATTTAAAAAGTACATCATACTGTTCACACTGTTCTCTTTAATCGACTCCAAGCTCATAGATAACATAGGGGGTTATGCAAACAGTATTTTATGCTCCTTTAAATTCTTCTTAGTGTGGTTGTTTACACTAAAACCAATGATTAATTTAATGTTACATGGGGAAACCGGGTGATGTGGCACCAATTTTCATTCTCTGTTAAATATGAACTGAGAATTAAACTTTTATGTTAAAGTAATTATCTGAAATTATTATCTGGGAAGTATCATCTCACAGGACCTAAAGTGAGAGCTGAACATAAACTCCCTCACCAAGAAAGCCCAGCAGAGGATGTACTTCCTGCGGCAGCTGAAAGAATTCAACCTGCCAAGGACAATGATGGTGCACTTCTACTCTTCTATCATCCTTACCTCCTCTATCAGCATCTGGTGCGCTGGTGCCACCACCAAGGATAAAGGCAGACCGCAGCATGTCATCCGGTCTGCAGAGAAGGTGATTGGCTACAGTCTTCAATCTGTCTAGGATCTGTAAGCCTCCAGGACTCTGAGGCTATTTCAGACACCATCTATCTGGCAGGAAGCTGCGGTCCATCAGGACCAAAACCTCACGCTACAAGAACAGTTTCTTTCTTTCCCATCACCTACCAGCCTTATCAACAAGGCATAGAGACCCCAGTGACACCGACACTGCCTCTCTCCCTCCCCTGTTAAGGACCTAGAAGCTACACCAACATAGCATCTCCAGACCTCCTGCATTACATATATACTTTGTATATAGTCTTAACTTAGCTATATAATATATGTGGTATATAGTATATTGTATGTTTTACATTGTATATAGCTATAGTTTCTGAATTCTGTATATATATATATATAATTTGTCTGCACCATCAACATCAAATCAACACATTGAATTGCAGCTCCTAGCACCTGGTTTATTCACCTTATGTGGGATCAATAGTAAACGCAGACAGCGTTTAGACTAAAACAGGAACAGATCAGCACAAAACACAAAGCAACTGTTGAGAATGAAGGTAGAGGAGTAATGATTTTGGTAAGGTCAGGTAAGTTTATTTATGTAGCACATTTCAGAAGCAAAGTGCTGCACATAATAGGATAACACGCAGGGAAAAGTACAGTGCAATTAATAATAAAATTAAAAAAGGAGTATAAGCTTAAACTATGTTTAAATAAGAGGCCACTTTAAACAAATTAGTCCTTAGTCTGGTTTGAAAGAAAGTTTGGGGCCTTCTGAGTTTTCTAGGAGTGTGTTCTGGATTAGTGGAGCAGCAGAACTAAACCGCTGGGTGGTTGAAACATTTAAAACAAGTCTGGAATGTGTTTTAGTGCAAAGCCCTTCAATGATTTAAAACAGAAGTATTTTATTTTAGTATTTTTTTAAAGTATATTGTCTCAGATACAGGGAGCCAAAGGAAGAATTTTAAAGCCAGGGTAACGTGTTCAATCTTCTTGGGTTTAGTGAAGACGCAGGCAGTAGCTTTGTTACTACTGCTGATTAACTGTTTAGTTAGATTTGTAAAGACGACATTGCTTTATGCAACTCTACTAAAGATGAATGCATGAATTAGATTTCCAAAGTCCTGCTGAAACATTAGTCCTTTAATCCTGGAGATGTTCTTAAGTTGACTGAAGGCCGACTTTGTTACCGTCTTTATGAGCCTCTGAAGGCTCATGTCTGAGCCCCTCACTACACCCAGACTCTTAGCAATCAATTTCTTCAGTTTTGTTTTGATTAAGCTGAAGAAAATGTTGCCAGGTCAATGTGTTTTTTTTCTTCTATGTATTTACCTAGAGCTTTGATGGGTTCATAGTGACCTTGGGACTTCGTAATGTGTCGCTGTTGAAAAACCCTGGCTGTTAGCAGCAGGCATTCGTAGTTATGATAGCTTTTGTTGTTGTTAAATAATATCTGTGTTAAAAGGAGCATGTAGATATTAAATAGGAGGGGCCTTAAAATGGACCCTTGTGGAACACCAGATCTGATTTTTATGGTCTCTGATGTAAAATTACTTGTCATCTGTTACATGGAAGTAAACATCAACTTCTATGTTTCACTAAATACATCTGGAGTCAAATGTGTCTATTACCAGTTGTTATCAGGGGTGGGTGGTTCCACTTCCTGGGGGGCGGTATCCTGTGACCTCAGTCCAACATACCTGAATTACATAATTAGATTATTAAAAGGACTCGAAAATGACTGCATGATGAGGAGGTAATTCAGTCGTTTGATTCAGGTGTGTTTGACCAAGGACCAATCTAAAACTTTACAGACTCTCAGGAACTGGAGCCACCCGTGGGATAATATGGTCCTAAGTCAGAATGCCATTCAGTTTCTGCTTGGGGCCGTCCCTTGCTTGCTCTCCCACTAAATTCGGCTACCAGCTCAAAACGGTTCAGACCTTAATCTGGAATGAGAGCTGGATTAAATCAGATTAAAGACAGATCTCTTATTTGTCACACACAGCGCAGAGAGCTTTGCTCAGATGACACAGCTGCACTGAAAAACCACAGTGTTTTAGTCTAAGATTAATATAAGATCAGTTTTGAAGACATTTTCTCTGTAATTATCAGAGATTAAAAAAGGCGCTTATCTTCACTTAGGCAGCAGTGATGACCAGATTAGAGCATGAAGCAACTCTCTACTGCAGAACATTTAGCTCAGCACTTCACAAAAGCTGCACGTCTGACCTTTTATTATGGCTTACACGTAAACAAGTGAAGAGCAGCTTAAGAGAAAGTGAGTCACAACATCAAAGGTGTTGTAATCGACTCTGAAATGGTTGATTTCTTTGCTCTGACTGAAACATCCTCCCGCTGGACACCCTTAACCACAGACTGCATGCTGGTTTACGGTTTACCATGCAAATGCTGCTCAGAGGGAGGCTAACAGATGCTAATGAATGCTAATGGGTCTTGAGATAAATACACACTCTCTGCAGATCTGCCAGTGGAGGTCAGAATATCCCTGTTGACCTCTTAACATTTTTGTTTCCCTTAAATAACAATAAATCCTGAAATCCTGACCAATAGAAACACAAATGCATGTGATCTTTACAAGGCAAAAAATGAAAACACAAAAATATGAATTTATGTTTTAATACTCTGATTCAACAAGTAAGGCTGAGTGTTTCTCTGCAGTTTGTAGATAGCTTACGGTATTGCCGTGCAAAGGATAGTGAGGGGAGAAATGTTTCCCAGCATTCTGTCCACGGTCCATGTTGGTGCTCCTGCGTAAAAATGGCTTTAATCAACGAAAAATATAACAGGGATAGCTGCATCCTTCAAAAAAAAAAAAAAAAATAGCAAAAAATATTTAAAAGTTTTTTGGAGATTCACAACTACTGGAATATGCCAGGGCACAAATAAGCATTTCAATATGGATATAACGATGTAATACATGGACATTTATATCAGTTTATTATTTAAACTTTCTGAGAAACTGAATTTGTATCTCGGCTTTAGTCTCCTTGAACCCCAGTCGGCCCATGGCCGCTCACACTGAGCCTGGTTCTGCTGGATGTTTCTTCCTGTTAAAAGGGAGTTTTCCTCTCCACTGTCGCTACAAGCATACTTAGTGTGACAGATTGCATTTGAGTCAATGCAATTAACTGGTTTTCCTTAGATAGAAAACTTGGAATCAAGCTGACTTTATGATCCGGTGAACGTTGAGATGACGTGTTGTGAATTGGCCCTATATTAATAAACTGAATGGAAATTGAATTGAATTTGTAAATTTGGTAAGTTTCAAGTAACATGATCAGAATGAACAAAACAAACACACCAATCTACATGAGATTAATCTTTTACTTTTCAGTTATATTCTAATTATTAAAGATGAGCCTAAATTAGCTGAAATCTGCAAGGTGGTGATTAAATGAAGTTAAGCATCTCTCAGGTTTAAACAATGTACTGGGTTTGTTTCCTTTCAAGTGCTTCTCATCTGTGGAATAAAGCAAGTTTTCAGTCCCTATGCCTAAATAGTAGGGTGTAATAACTACCATTTTACAAATATGGTTAAAAAACAACCCATGATACCCTCCAATATCCATACAAAAAATTTATTAGGAACGATTGATCAGAAGCACTTTAGATATTAGTTGAACATTTGGATCCTGGGGAAGAAATAAGGAATTTTTCAAACTTAGGCAGTGCTGTACATTCTGTTTTTTTACAATGTGAAGTAAGTTGTGTTGGAACCAGGGGCTCGGCCCAAGTGGGATTTACAAAGCCTGCTTTTCGTCCTACATCTAAATTTAAAGAGAGGACAGTCAAGGTCGTGAAATCCTTCCCATCCTGCATCCCCCCGCTGGTCAGTCGTCCTTGGGGGGTGGGGATGGTTGTAGCTGGTGTTGGTGGACATGCTGGGAAACGTGTTCTGTTCTCATGGTGCTATATTTAAGCGTCATCAGGGACGGTGGATACTAGATCTACTCTTGACCGCTTCAGTTTTAAACATTTAGATTTAAATGGAATTAATCTTCCCTCCCCAAAAAAATCCAGTTACTTTTTTTTCAAACTCCTTGTTACTTAAAAAAACTTATCAGAAGTTTAAAGACATTTTTATTGTATTAAATAATTCATGAAATCATTAGTCAGAGGGAACATTTGTTTTATTTTACTACAAAAATCACAGAATTCCTGAAAAAAGTACCAAAAAATAGAGTTAATTTACAGACAGCAGTGGGAAACAACCTTTACATATTTCTTATTTATACACTCACTTTTCCACCAGAAGCTTATAGATCAATATCTATATCTGAAGCCTTAACATACATAAAAAGCTCTATTTGTTGAACGGAGGCTGTTAAAGGTTTAATTATGAAGGAGAGATAAACAAACCGGGCTTAGTTGATGTTAGAAGATCAGCTCTGACTGTTTTTCTTTTATATATATTCCTTTATAAAACATACAATCTTCAGTTTACAGTAGAATTATGGTCAATAACTGGTCAATTTTTTTTCATATTCTTGAAACTTCATATTCTTTATCGATATAACAAGACAAATTAAGCCAGGTAACAGGGGAGTTATTCATGCCTTTATCTCATATCAGACTATTATCTATTCCAGTCAGCCGTTTTTGGACTATTTGCTTTGAATGAAACATCTTAAATAATTTTTTGTATTAATGCCAAATTGTTTGCATGCTCATACTCAGTATTATCTAATAGAGTCTCAGGACTAAGGCCTCAGACGTCAGTGAAACCATGGAACGACTCGCCATCGCTTTCGCTGTTAAACACCTGACGCAGAGCTGACGGGCTGCAGACCTCCATCGGTGTGCCTTTGAAGTTCTCCTCTACATTCCCACCGTTTTTCTTCCCCTGCATCACCAGTAACAGCAGTCTCCTTTCAGCCTGTGGTGCTGGTAAATGTCCTTGTGACCCAGACACTGGGGGCTGGGACAGAGCGTCTGTAAGAGCTCTGATCAACCTGGCTGCCTCTCCTCGATTCTCCAGGTACTGCAGGCTGCATGCTAATGTGAACGACCTGAAGGAGAGATCAGGAAATCACACGACCCACCATGTTAACAGGTGAGAACCATGTGGATTGACCCAAAGGAGCAAATCAGTACTTTGCATGTGTATTCATACCTGTTTGGGTTTGATTACATCATGCAAAAAAATTACCATTTAATATATTTAAATTTGTAAATTAAAACAAGGTTAGTTTAAAAACCTTTTAGCATATATAGATCTAAAAAGTGTGGCGTACATTTGCACGCATCTCTCTCAAATCAACACAAAGCTTCCCTTATTCGGGACCTCATCTGGCTTTTGGCTAGGACGTTCTAACCTGTGATTGGTTTGTTTTGATCCAAACACACCACCATAGCTTTCACAGCCTCCACCAGGTTTCCTTCTGGGTGTTTGTGGTACTTTTTGTTTTCTGACAAACCTCTAATTCCTTTCTGGAACAGCTGGGTTTATACTGAGATTAAATCCCACAGGGGCGGCGCTGTTCACTGATTAGACGACATATGAAAGCACTGGATTTAATTTAGGGGAACCAGAGTAAAGAGGACATAATACATATAAATGCATGCCACACTTTTTAGATAATTATGGGGGAAAAAACTTCCACATCCAGTTTGGGCATCAGTTTGTCATTTTTTTCTGAATCCAAATAAAGACCAGTAATGTAAGGAAATGAACCCTTGTGTGTTCTCAGCTCCTCTTTTAAATAACTGTAATAACTGAAAAGTTCTCACCTGCGCAGGATCTCCATCTGCGAGTTCAGAGTGGAGGAAACTTCACTGAGCCAACAAGCAATAGTCAGAGCCAGCTGATCTAAGCCTAGACCATCGAGTCCTCCATCAAAGACCAGCTGAGACCATCTGGCCTGGAAGTGCAGGAACCAGCAATCAGATCATCTCATTAGTTATTACGATTAAGGGAACAGGTGTGGGAAAGCCTCTTCTGCGTACCTGCAGAAAATCCCGCAGCACCTGTGTCACACAGATTTCGAGCGGCTGCAGCCGACAGCTGCACCCTGCGGGGATGAAGGCGATGTCAGTGTTGCAGGCGGACAGATTCTCTCTGAACGCTTGGCTGAGGTGACCTCGGTGGACGTCCATCATTAAGAAAGAGTCATCGTTTTGTTTGGAAGTCACGCATGGCCGCCACACCTGTAGCGACGGGGGAGAAGGATAGCGTCACACATTGAGTTCCAACACGATTTCTTTTTAAAAACAAAGACTTTTCCATATTACGGACATCTTGGTTTCTCTGTTTATTCAGGGATCATTTAAAACACAAAACACTTGTCAAGGGGGGACAGACAGACTGATGGACAGACAGGAAGAGAAAGAGACAAATGGGGAAACAACTACATCTTTTTTTTATGCAGTTTTTAAGTCTGATATTCAAAGTGTAAATCAGTTCTTCCTGACCTTATCAATCCAGATTTTCAGACGCTCCTCTTCTGTGAATCCTTCCTCTCGGGCTTCCAGCAGCACGTTGTCAGGAAACCCATCCGGGATGCTCGATGCAGTTCCTGTGAAGAACAACAGAGGGGGCAGGAGGCTGCCGTCTGACAGGGCAGATAGGACGATGTCGTAGATGGGTTTGTCCTCAGGCGCCCCAAACAGCTGGAAGGCAGAGGGGTCTTGTTTGGAGAACAGGTCCAAGTTGATGAAGATGGGAAGCTCGTCCATGCAGCCCCAGCAGTGAAGAGGCAGGACTCCTCTTTGAATCTAAAATAAGAGGAAAAAAACATCAGACAACATGATGCATTTTAAAATTTCCCTTAAAAATAAACTTCAGATGAACATCCAGATCTTCTACCTGACTGACCTGTGTGTAGATGGACAGAATGAAGCTGCGGCTCTCCTCCTGGATGCTCCTCAGCTTGTTGTTGTTGGTGGTCTGCAGCCCCAGGTCGTGCCTCAGCATGAAGTCTATCGTCCAGCTGTAGCACTCCTCCACCCGAGTGCTCTCGCCCAGAGTGGATCTGGCCGTCAGCAGCAGGACGGTTTCTGTCACGCTCAGCTGCTGCTCTCTGCGATTCAGGACCCACTCCGCCATCTTGTCTGTTTTCCAGCTCCATCTTGTCTGCGCCAGGCCGCGCTGCTGCAACGCGATCCAGAACCGGATGGTGGCGGGAGACACCTTGGTGCGCCGAGCCGTCTCAGCAATGCCGTGACACAAAGAGGAGAGGACGATGACGAGCTGATCGTGGGTCAGAGGACTGACCCTTTGCTGTGGAGGAATAACAGTTTATATTCAAGGATCATCATCATCCTCTCACGTTTAATCACAGCTCCACATCATCTCACCTTTCCCACCCCCGTTATCTGGATGGTCATGGCTGGTGTGAAGGGAGGAGAGAAAGCGGCGCTCAGGGCTTTGACTGACAGCTGAGGGGACGGCTGAACATGTGGAACGAGTTGAATCGGGACGAAGACTCCATTAGCATTGCTTAGGTTCTGCCTGACCGGGGAGCTGAAACAGGAATACGATTCAAAGAAGAAGAAAAAATACATTTTCTGTTTGAAACTGAGTGTAAACATTAGGCAGAATTTTTGCCTGTAGGATCAAGACGTTCAGAACGCGTGGTTCTTATCGGTGCCTCTGAGTTAAAACTGAAACTAACTTTTAACAACTTTTAAACTGTTATGATTTGAACTACAGCATTCTTCTCACAAAATAAATAAAATAAATCCAAATAAAATAAAAGTTTCATACACATGACTGATTCAATGAAAAATGTCATTATTTTAATTTTAACTGATTTCCATATAATGTGTAATTGTGAGGTGTGACTTGAGTGTGTTGAGGTGTGTTTACCACTCATTTTTGAGAATCTTGTCCTGATTCAAAGTTTCCTCTGAAGAAAAAGAAAAAATGTTGAGATTCTGTTTCATTAAAACTACGAAGATGGCGCCATCTGGTGGTCATATAATTTACAGCAAGTGATTAAAAATCATGGGCTTCATTTATAGAACAGTGTGGAATCCATACTAAAAGTGTTCATACACCAAATATTTGATAACATTTCATGTAGATACACAAACAAAGGCAATTTTATAGATCACACCTCTTCCTCAAAGTCTGCCTTTAAGGCGCGACCCGATAGGGCCCACTTCACCCCCACATCAACCAAAAAAAAGTCCATCAAAGCACTGCATGAATGTCAGTGTATTTAAATGAGCTAGGTAATCAATTCTTTTATTTTCTAGCAGCAAAAAATAAAAGCACGAATTATTAATGACACCTTTAGAGTCTGATGTAAACTGATCTTTTTTTAAAAGGACATTCAGGCAGAATGGTGCTGACAGCTGACTAAAATCTCTCAGATGTCTGGGTAAATTAACTGAATTTCTTTGTTCCTAAAAGCAACATCAGGCAGAGTTCATAATTTGTTCATTACGCTAAATGCTAATTCGTGCTGCTAAGAGTGGTTAGCAGCAGGAATTAATGATAAACAACCAAATAAACAAAAATATAATTTGTTGAAGCAATACATCTATGCATGAGGTTTAATTGGTACATGAATGGTCATGTATAGTCTATATATTATTTCATTTAGCTGTTTTCTGACCTTTATTCAGTCATTTTGGATATCTAATTAACCGATGCAACATTTTTTATCCGTATCAACCATGTTAATTTTTTTCATCTACGATTTCAAAATATATTTCAAATTCTATATTTATCATGGGCTGTTTATTCGTCGTGTTTCTTTAAAACAGTGCACCCAGCTATCCATTTCCTACATTAAATACACTGAAGCCTCCTAGGTTAAACAGGGATGGTGGGGGTCTGGATACGTTGATTTCTTTGTATGTAGATTATTTGGTTTGTTCCTTTTTCTGACATCTCAGAAATAAGTTAACTGAGAAAATATGATGTGATCAACTTTATTCTGCACTCACCGACTTTAGATTGCTTGGACCTGGTAAAATAACTTTTATGTAGATGGGTTCATCTTTATTACAGCCAGCCTTGTCATTACCCGATCCGTCCCGGTAGCACAATCCGTACCATCAGCTCATTTGAGCAACCAGATATACATTCGGGTCGGACTTGATTTTATTTTGTAAAAAGTTGTTAAGTTTTTCTCACCATGTAAATAGTAAGTGTACTAAACTATAATTTGTTAAAGGTTAATAAATGAGAAAATAAATGCCTTAAAATCCTTTCTGTTTTATTACTCATCTGTGCCCGATCTGTACCGGAAATGGGAACCTATGATACTTCCGGGAGTTCACTTTTTCGGCTTTGGATTTAAACATAAATCTAGTCTTTTTGAGTTTTATGTTTTCCTTTTCTGTTAACATTATTGTATACATTTCATAACCTAAAGAAAGAAATAACTAAAATGCACATAAACATGGTTTAATCATATTTTTCCAGACTCAGGGTTCCTACAGCATAAGGCAAGTTAAATTCAAGACTTTGTAATGCCACTTGAAATAAAAATGTAAGACCATATTCACAAGAAACACAAGAAAAACCTGCTTGCGACAACTTAACCCAA
>NW_015150565.1:881085-887099 GCF_000732505.1 Cyprinodon variegatus
TGAGACAAGGGTGGAACAAAACTGAGAAATACCGACTGTTTCTCGGTAACTCCATTTTGACGCTTTGTGTTTTCGCATGTGCGACTCCACTGGGTTAATTCCCATCGTTCCGAACTTGAATGACTTCTTCCAAAAATACACTCATATTTTCCAGACAAAAAGTTAATGCCACATCTCCCAAATGCCCCGGCCGCAACAACGCTTTTATTGGTTCCACTATCGGGACGGAACAAATAATGGCGAGCCGTTATTTTTTTTATTTAGAAAAAAAAAAAGGCCAATTTCAACATTTTATTTAGATTACAAAAATAAATCGTAATAAAAATAATCCTATTTATGACGTTTTAAAAATTAAGACCTACGAAAGACTAATTTAAGACATTTTTATACCAATACAACACCTTAGTTTTATTTTGAAGAATTCAATGCCTTTTAAGACTTTTTAAGGGAACCCTGAGACTGCTCTGAAGTTGTTCAATGATGACGTCAGAGAAGCAGTTTAAAAGAGAAAATGTAAAAAGCATCAGAAAAGTCATAACACATTTTTTTAAAGACGTGTATTAGCATTTTTTAATGATATACGGATAGAAATAAGTAATTTTTGTACCATAACATTATTTATGGAAACCCCGATGCAATTCTGCTTGCGCATGTGCAAATGAGCTGATGGTACGGATCGAGCTTCCTGGATGGATCTGGTAGTGACAGGCCTCCTTAATGATCCAGCTGTGCTTCTTTCACCTTTAACCCTGAAACTCTTCTAACTTTTTAACAGCTACTATCAGCCAACTCCCACAGTAGGAAATGTATCGGTCTCCGCCAGTCAGGTGACATTAGTTGCTAAGACGCCATTTTAGGTGGAAAAGGCGTAGTGTAACGCGCCCGAGGTAAACAATTGACGTCACTTGGCGGAGACCGATCGTAAACAAAGTGAAATTTATTCAAACTAGACAGAGACGACTGATGCAGAAAAATCTAAACTGTGTTTGTGTCATACCTTTATCTGTTACCATGACACAGACGTGATCTGGTCTCGCTGTAATGTGATTGGCCATTATATCCCCTTTGAAAGTGGAAAATGGACACGAATCACATCTAAGAACTTCTGGCATCCTGAAAAAAAAAACAAAAAGGGGATTTCAGATAAACTGCACCATCAGCTCAATTTAAGACTTTTTATTCTCATCAGATTCTCTTCGCTCACCTTGTGTTCCACTGGAAGACGGTTGGAAACGGAGGTTCTTTCCATATGGTGTGATTACTGGAAAAAAAGATATTATCAAACAAGGTTTAACTAAATATGACAAACCTGATAATAAGTCTAAGCTAGATCCTTATGGAAAGAATCTATTTGGTCTACTATAAGTCTATAAAATGAGAAAAACAATGTTTAGGCCGAACTTTTCCACCATTTAGGCTTCAAACGGTCTTCTTAGCTGCATTTAAGATAGAAATTTCAAAGGTTCCTTATGCTTTTTTTTCTTGCTGTGCATCTCCCTTCTTTATAAATGATTTAATTAACAGCCCTCTATCCTATCATTAATTTACTAAAAAGAAAATATTCAGTTTCTTAAATCTTGTTCTAATCAGAAGAATCAAGATTTTAAGTACTATTTAATTTTCAATCTGAGGTGATTATAAAGATATGGGGACATAGCTGTAATTTTTAATCACAAAACCTGTAAAAGAATATGGGAGACCTAGAGCAATTGTTCCTGTGTGGATCTGAGAAGTTAAAATGCCTTTAATACATTTCTCTCCCTGTTAAATGTGTGAATACTTGGAGAAAAGTGACTTATTCTTAAGAAAGTTTGCAGCAAAGAAGCTGCCTTAAAGATTTCGTTGTGATCACAAAATCTTCGTAAAGCGGTCTAATATCCGTCACCTGAAGGAGGAACTCTACAGCACACATACTTGATCATGTGGTTGGCGTAGGAGTTGGAGCAACATGTGGTGAACTTGCAGAAGGAGCAGTGAACCAGCGTAGGGAAATGGCTGTCAAGCTCTTGAACCGATTTCAGGCACTCCACGCAGCGCTGAGATGGGTCAAAGTCACTGAAACGCAACGAGAAAAAGACACTTCTGAGTTATAACATCATCTCTTCAGTGCAGACTGACTGCTTTAAGTTCCAGCAGGTTTGGCTCAATTTTTATTCAATGTATTTAATGTAATTCAAATACAATAATTTACTTAAATATTCAAACTCAAGCAAAACTAAAACAAACGTCCTGGGTAAAAAAAAAATGATGTAGATTTCATTATCATCACTAAAAGGCTCAATGGAAGCTTCAGATGCAGGACTCTACTATAAGAAGGGGCAGCAAAACAGGTAAAAACTACTTTTTCAGCAGCTCACTAAATAAATCAACGCTTTAACTTTATCACTTAAAAAAGAAAATACACTTGGGTTTGTGAGGCTTATGAAGAAAACAATTTTCCTTAAAAAATAGTAATATCTCAGGCTGCCCAGGTCAGCATTTATGCACAAAGAGCCACTTGGTAAGCTATAAACAGACGGAAACAAAAGTTTATACTGTTGTACTGAGGTCATGACATTAAAGTGATTTATGTGCAGTTTTAAACATTCCTAATTTATGCCTCAGTTGATTTAAATTTAGGAACTGAGAAATGTCAAGGAGACCAAATAAAAACAAAATAAATCATACACACAGTGTTCAGTCCACAGAAGAAAATACAAATCAAACTGTGTATTTAGTCTTTTATTCTACATGAATATAAATTAAACACTGTTTATAAACCTTACAGTCCAAGAATCTTCCTCAGTTGAGAGCCATTAGTCACAGATCTGTGATGTTTACTCTGGGAACTGTTCATCATTAAATAAAGAAATGTAAACTTTTCAGCTGTTGAGGGAAATTGAAGGGATTTAACCTCTGTGAACCCTGAAAGGATTCAACTTGGAACAGGAATCATTTAAGCGTGAGTTAAAAATGATCAGAGGAAGTTGATTGGACATTATTTCCATCCAATTATTTATTACATGCCTCAAACTTAGACCTGAAATAAACATTTAACAGTTAAAAAGCTTTTAGGATTAAAGAACTTTAGGCTTTACTGTTTTTTTTTCTTTAAGTGTTTGCTGTTGCTTTCCATAAGTCTGTTTTTTATTCAGAATTTTAACCTGCGACAGTTTTATTACACATTAATATAAAGCAATTTGTTTCTGTTAAAATCCACTGAGGTCAAATCAGTCAATGTGAAACCTGATACCTCTGGTTTAAACGTTTCATTGAGGAATTATTCCTGGCTAAAACATTAAGGATAAAAAAGGAGTTTACATTTGTTTTACTTCGTAATACCCAGAGTTTTTCTTTTCCTTTGATACGTTTTTACTAAGACTTGAAGATGTGATGGAGGCTGTGGATTAAAATAGTCCTACCTTCCAGCCTTGAGACCAGAGAGAAGCGTTCCCAGACGTTCCGCTGGTCTCTCCTCGGGAACTTCCGGTTCGACGGGGAGTGGGGCAACATCGACCACCTGAAAAACAAGCAGCATAAAAATAATAACATAAGAGAAAAAGTTGCAGACCTTGAAAGGAAAATAAATGACATCTAAAAATAAAACACCTACGGTAATTAAAAAAAGTACAGGCCTAGTTCATATACATGCACACATACACCTCAGTGAATTAGAAATAATGCAAAGAAAAAATAAATAATGATAGTTAGAATTTGTCAATACAGTATTAATAAATAAAAATAATAACTTCAGGAAGGATATGAAATATATATTTGGTATAATAACAAGGGTGGCGGAATAAAACAACAATAAATCGGACTGTTTGGGTGGCTGTTTGACTCCGGATTATTTTGTTAGCCAAACTGGCCACTCTGTGGTTTTAGTTCTGCAGACCTAACAAGTAGAGCGATCAGTTGTTGCTTTTTCAGCTGTGCGTCTCTTTGGCGACTCACTTTTACAGTGTTGCTTTACATCCCGCTCCCCTCGTATCAAATTTAAAAATAACCTTGGCAAACTTCACAGGAAGCTCTCTGAGAATCACCGTTACTGGCTCACCCACTTATAAATCCTTCCAGTCTTAATGCAGCAGCATTTTATTCTTTTTAAACCATATTTTCCATTTACCTGTTCCGTTTATGATTTGGGCCACTCATGCAGCTCTGCTTTCTTTGCATTTAGCAAAAGCACCTATTTCTAATTTGGCCCGGTCAAATGCAGGACAGTCTCACATAAATCAAGACATCCGGTCAGGCTACTAAGATCTGTCTTTATCATAATGGACTATCAGATTCTCGTTTGTTGACTGGACAGCTGGGTTTGCATTACGAAGCAGATTAGGTCATATTGAACAGAGAGAAGCGCTTTTATGTAATATCTGCAGGGATCTCTTGTTGGACCTCCTCTCTTATCACTCTACCTGCTTCCTCTTGATACAATTCTTTTCAAAGTATGGTGCTGCTTCCCACTGTTATGCTAATAAAATCCAGAATTATGCCCCACAAAAATCCGAAAAATACTTCCTGACAACTATCTACTGGAGTGCAGTAGTTGGATGTCTAAACCCTATCCTGTTGTAGAAATTAAGGCATAGATGTCTCTTAACTTCTTGTGCTTTAATGCGAAGGTTTGGTTGCTTGAGCCAAGTAACTGATCCAAAATTCTAGTTGATATCTCATAAGTCTATGTATGACCCTTCAGCAACAAACTTTGGTATAACTTTGGTTTTAGTCTTTAATAAGACCTCTAGCTTAGCTCTTTGATTAATTTTAGTTTGTTTATTATAAAAATGACCAGAGCAAAATGATTTCTTTATTTGCATCACATTGAGATTTTAATCAATGTTTTTATCAGAACTTGATTAGATTCTTGAAAGCACTTCATGCATGGCAGTCAGAAGTCAGTAGATCAACTGATCACAAACAAGCTTAAATTTGAAGGAGACTGGACTAGACAAAGACTCCATGTTAAGTGTCTTAAAAAAAAAAAAACTGAGCATCTTGTTGCCTTCCATTTTAACCCTATTTGTGTTTGCCAAGACCAGGATGATGGAGAATTTACACAGGCATAAATTAACTGATATGAGTAGGAAAGATACTGCTTGGCTTTTAAATGGTCTAACAAAACCAGAGCACACATCTCAAATGTTGCCATCACTTCAATCGCTTCCAGTTTACCCTGTCCTCTGTTCTGTAACAGCGTTATAAATAAAGGTGGATTTGATTATTAAAATGTACTTCTCTAGAATATTTCAATTTTAACTCTTTTTTTTTTTTATTATTCTCCTGCTATTGTTTTAAAACCTTTGACTTTACATCCACAAACTAAAGAAGAACCAAGTATATAATGTTAGGACATTAAAGAGGGGGGGAAAAAATACTGTATGCAATGGCTCTAAGGCTTTGGTGAGGTCTATAAATACACCGCTAACCTTTGAGGGAATGTACAATTTGCTCAGCTCCTTGTTCCTTTCAGACGCTCCAACTACAGAATACATCCGAACAGTAACCTGAAAAGAAACAAAAAGGTTAAGTCAAGATCCCAACTTTAAATCAGCACAAATATCCACCAAGTTTGATTCCAGAGGAAAAACCTATTTAGAAAATTTCTGCTTTCTGAAACTTTTACAACTTTTTAATACAAACTAAAGGTTTAAAAAAACACTGCTGATCCATTAAGATTTTATCTTGGTTTAAATTGTTTTCCTCTAGCTGATAATGTAAAAAAAAATAAGCTGAATGTGCAAAAGATAAATGTATTGATAGATGCATGATGGACAAACTCATGGATCATCAGGAAAATAGACAAATGGATGGACCCAAGATCAACGGACAGAAACTAATGGATAAATGAAACAGACCTACAGCTGGATGGAAGCATAGGGAGGTGGGCTAATCAATGGATGTCTAAATATACGAATGGATGGATGATTTGGTGATGGATAAAACTGTGGATGATTGGTTGGATTAGTGAACACAGATTTTAGATGAATGGATGAGGGAATAAAGGGATTTCCATTCAGAGCAGGAAAATATTA
>NW_015150565.1:887405-890535 GCF_000732505.1 Cyprinodon variegatus
CGTCAGACTCGGCTCTGCGGTGAGCTGGAGCTGCTATGACTCGTCTATCCGGAAGCCAAACAAATACCGTAATTTTCGGACTATAAGCCGCGACTTTTTCCCCATTTTTCGACCTTGCGGCTTATATAACAATGCGGCTTATCTATGGACTTTTACAGCTAATGGCAACTAGGGTAATACCTAAATTTATGGATTTTACCATCCACCATGTTGACGTCACATTTGCTTCAACACACAAGTACGGTAGCCGAGCGCGTGGGGATGCGGAGGTCCTCCGGAAGCAGACTTCTACTGCAAGTGGTATGAGACAGAATGACAGCAAGAAAGACGGACATTGCGAGCGCAAGACAGTTTGTGTTCGAAATAAAAAACATGCGGCTTATACTCCGGTGCGGCATGTATATGTACAAATCATGCAATCTAGCTTCTGCGGCTTATATTCAGGTGCGGCTAATAGTCCGAAAATTACAGTAGAAGGAGAATATGAAGCTCATTACAGTGAAACGCACTGCCTTGGCAATTTTGTGTTGAAACCCCTGAAAAGAAAAGGCGATGACGTATTTGGAAAAAAGACATGGCTGAGCAAACGTGGCTACTACGGTTGTCAATTTTACAGACAGAACTGCATTTCACTCATTGCGTCCCTGCCACGCTGCTGTGTTTACATCTGAGAGGAAGAATAAAAAGAAGAAATTCTTTGCTTATGCTCCCTGGGCGATTTTCCCACGACGGTCACGGCCTCAAGATTCCTGATCAGGAGGTGGTCGTGAGAGGCTGATCGCCGCTCATAACACCCTGTATACTACACAACTCACGACGCACGATCAGGCTGAAAGTCGGCCCGACCGAAAGATTCTCGCTTGACTGGAAAACACTCCGAAAATGACACAGTGTACGCCCAGCTTTAGTCAAACTTGTTTGGTTTTAGAGTTCTGTAGTTTTTCTGTAGGAAGCTAAAATGGTGTTTAGATGATTACTAGAAGACCTAAAAGTGACATTTAGCTGAAAAAAAATTTAATATCAGTTTTTATTTTTTATTTTGGCAATGATCTTCCAGAACAGGGGGTTTGGAATAATAATCTGACAGACTCTATCCGGGTTGTGCAGAGATGAGACGTACCTTGGTTCCAGGTTTGAGTCCACTAAGCTGAGGGGGCGTGACATGAGTTTTATGATACAACTCTTTGTGTTCTGCCCGTTCTCTAACATACAGGAAGTGAAGTCGACACTTGTCACAGCTGAGCATCTGTTTTTTCTGTAAACACAAACGGCATTATTGCACAGCAGCAGATCTCACAGCGGGACGTTCCTCTGGGTTTTAGCTACTCAGCAGAAGGGTCTACCTGATGCCGGGCAAAATGCTGCTGGTAGCAGGTGCTGCTGTGCAGAACTTTGAGGCAGTATCGACACAGCAGGTCTCTGGTGTCAGAGTGAGCCTCTCTGAAGTGGGACCAGACGTCGGAGTAGAAGGACGACCGAAACTCGCACACCTGCAGAAAGAGAGCAGAAATCAGAGACAGATGGTAGGGATGCTGACAAGTAGGACCGTAACTCCATCAAATATTTATACAACTGATTGGTTAATAATCAGATAGCAAAAGGTGTCTTAAAGCTAATTTATAAAACTAAGCCAGACTAAAAAGGTTTTTCGTCTTATATGCAGTGTGTAGATTATTGCAATTTTAGCACAATCACTGCTCTGAGTTTGTTCATCTTTCAGCTAATGGAATCTCTTAGCATCAATACACTTAAGCTGGCAATTAATTAGAAACTAAGTTGACCATTTAAATAATCAATAATAGTTTCAGCTTTAAGGATGAGGCCAAGGCTCTAGTACGGGCATTTTGTGACGGACCTGGCAGGCATAGGGCATCTCTCCTGGTTGATGAGTGCTCTTCATGTGATAGAGGAGGGCAGGTTCATTTTCAAACGAGAGCTCACAGATCTTGCAAATCACTGCAACAACAGAAAAACAATTACAGAGCGTCAATAAGGAGATTAAAGTTTAATTTTTAACAAATAAATATTGGTTTGTCAAGTCTCTCAGCAGGTTAGGAAACTTTGGAACCAATCAGCATGTTTGGTATCAAATCTTCTTTAAGGTACCAATTACCTCAAATGGTTGGATATTCTAAACTAACTTGGTTAATCCACTTCAGCGGATTTGGATATTATGTTTATCTCTGTTCTCTGCAAGGTGCTGATAACTGGCCCCTTTTAGACAATATTTAACATATGGATGGAAAAAATTTGATGTATGGATGGAAATATGAAGAGATCGATGGATCAAACCAGTTCTTAAACAAGAAAAACATGGATTGAAAAAAAATAGAGATCAATCTGAAAATCGGTAATTGTATTGATGGACAGAGGGGTGTTTATTGCAATTATTTAACAAAGAACCTGAAAACATTAACATGCTTGTGTCTGTTTTCTGGCCTTAGAGTCCAGGTCTCTGTTAACCCCAATAATAAACTGTGGCTATAGAAATATTTTTATTTTTTATTTATTCGTTTATTTGATAGGGACAAGTATGTTTCATGAATCATGTCACACACTACAACATTTTAGCTAAGGCTAATTCTCAATGCCTGTCCCCAGTTAGGCTTTTACACAAAACACAGTGACTGTACACAAGGCACAACAGAACAAATTACACACTAAAACATCACAGATACAAGATCAGGACAGTTAGATTATTAATGTTCACATGTCTGACCTCTCAATAAAAAGTCTTTAAGTTTAGGTTTAAAAAGGACCCAGTTTGACTCTCCCTTTAGTTTTGCAGGTAATGTATTCCATGTTTTGGTGCCTTGTACAGTGAAAGCTGATTGTCGTATGGACGTTTTGCATCTGGGTACTAGACAGTTTTCACTGTGAGCTCCTCTTGTGACTGAGCCCACAGCTCTGAGAGGAACTACACAGTCACTGAAAACCTCAGGGGCCTGATCATGCAAGCATTTGTAAACCAGTTTTAACTTAGCAAATTTGACAAAGTTCTCAAAATTTAGCATTTTCAAATTGTTCAGACTAACACAGTAGTTGGACCTGATTGGTTTTTTATCTAAGATTTTTATACCTCTATTATATATCATCTGAAGAGGCTTCATAGTAGTGCTTGTGGCCTGTG
>NW_015150565.1:891393-905274 GCF_000732505.1 Cyprinodon variegatus
CCAATACTCACCTCTAGTCATTAATGTATAATGTAAAGAGTAGAGGGCCAAGGATGGATCCCTGTGGCACCTCCCTGTATTTATCTTTAAAAATGATGATTTTTCGTTGTTTATTGTGACACACTGATCTCTTCCTTCTAAGTATGATTCAAACCACTGTAAAGTTTTAGGTGAAAAATTTAATTTGGATAATTTTGCAATTAGAATTTTATGATTTAATGTATCAAATGCTTTTTTGAGATCCAAAAAGACTGTGACTACTATTTCCCCACTATCTATTGCCAACTTTATTTGTTCAACAAAATAACAGTTTGCTGTATCCGTTGAATAATGAGGTCGGAAGCCAAACTGATAAATGACATACGATAAAATGATAACCATTTGACAAACATGAGTTAAACGGGAGTTTTCAACAGAAAACCTTGATCTTTTGAAACCTTAAATATGGATAAATGTAAGAGCCACACATCAGTTCCAAAAATAAAAATGTAATAATCATCAGTGTACCAACAGACCTGTTAACTCGTCCTCACTGTGGACATCTTTCATGTGGGACTCTAAACTGAGCGGAGATGAGAAAATACGGAAACACTTTGGACAGGTGGATCCATCGTCGACATGTCCGTCTCCCTGAGACAACGTGAACATGTGCTGCTGCATGTGATCCATCAACCTGCACACACGCACAGAAAAAAATGAGAATTTAATGTTACATCAAAGATGAACCGCATTCACATCACACAGCGGATTAGATGGAGTTTGGACTTAAGGAAATAAGGTTGGTAAACATTTCCCACTGACGAGCAGGAAGCCAGGAGGAACAGTCACAAAAGAGAGATTGAAAGTCATCTTAAGCTTCTTTCATTTTCTAATGATTGCTCCAACAGTGGACCCTTTTGCACAAAGCTCCTTGGCAATTTCCCCGTAGCCCTTTCCAGCCTTGTGGAGGTGTACAGTTTTGTCTCTAGTGTCTATGGTCTCTATGGAGACTTTTGTCTTGCCCATGTTAGTAGCCTTTGTGCAGCTAACGACCTCAAACAGGTTAATCTATTTTAGCATAATAAATGGAGTGGAGGTGGACATTTTAAAGGCAGACTACCAGGTGTTAGAGGGTCAGAATTCTAACTGATAGGTGTTCAAATGCTTATTTGCAGCTGTATCATAATAATAGTTTTTAAAAAAAATCATGAGTTCTGGAAAAAAAAAATGTTTAGATTATGTCTCTCACAGTGGACATGCACCTATGATGATAACTTCCAACCCCTCCATGATTTCTAAGTGGGGAAACTTGCAAGATAGCAGGGGGTTAATATACTTATTTACCTCACTGTATCTGTGCTAATTTGTTTAATTTTTAACATGTTTATATTATGCCTAAACCTTCACTCAAATGGCAATATTAATGGCTCATTCATTCAACAGTTGAATTGAATTGGTAATAAAAATCAGCTGATACCCTCTGCCTAGGTATCAGATTAGACTGCGGAAAAACTGGATCAGTGCAAAACATACTTAAACCCTGTAGCCAGGTACTTTGCTTCATAATTGTAATTTCTGGTGCTTTCTTGTACATGCAACAAAAAATCAAATTTATACACCAACGTTCAGGTATTTCATTTAAAGCTTTCTTTGTAAAACACAATAAAAACTCCCAACTCGACATAAAGACTTGTCGCTCAGCAAACCCTGAATGCCTCAGCTATTAAAGCAGCACTAGGTTCCAAAAATCATAGATATGAATGTGCTCCCTTTACAGGGCTGGTTATACTCCCGCAGCAGTGAACTTCACAGATATACGTCACAGATATTTTTGATTTATGCCCAATATTGAAGCGTGGTCTGCTCTATGTTATTCCACGCCACAACACAAGAGGGACAAATATGAACTAGCTGTGGGTGTAGATACGGCCGAGGCAGTGAGGAAGTGGGGACAAGTTTGTGCGACAACGGAGGGACAGCAGGGCGAAAAAGAGCGGGGATCCAGGTGGAAAAAGGGTCCCAGCGTTCTCGCGCACCTCGCTCTTCTAGCCTTTATCTTCACAAGTCGTTTTCCACAATGGTGGTCATACAAACAAAACAAGCCGGTAAGGTACCAAACATATTGTAGAGCGGATGTAGATTTGACCAATCAGAGGCCTCCTGTCTGAGGCACTGTCTGCGGTCATCTACGATTTTGGAGAGGTGCAGCAGAGTGTCTGCGGAAGGGACGGAGGCACATTTGCGTTCACTGCGACACACAGACGACCTGGTTTCTGAGTATAAATCAGCCTTAAAAGGGAGTGGGACCCTGCAAGGGAGGGAACTTTCATTATGACATTGGTGACTTAAAACAGCTTCCACTGAAAGTTAAACTTAACTATTACTATAGAGATTATGCTGAAGATATGTTTATTATTCAGCTATTATTTAATTTACATTTCATTTCTGGACATTTTTTTAAAGAAACATAATTTAGAGCTATTATAACACTGCAATATTTTAATTAAAGGTTATTGTTTAATACCAGCCATTCCTAGTTTCAACACATTTCTTCTGTAATTCCTTGGTTCTCACTTCGTTTTAGTACAATTTGACAAATCTGCTGCTTTAAACATAAGATGTAGGAAATGCTCTGGATGCACAGATGGATGGATGGAAGTTGACCTGTCATCATGTCACATGTTTGAATCTCACCTGATGTTGTTGCTGAGCACGGTGGAGCAGTGGATGCAGTGGAACCCTTCTCTGAACTCCAGCAGACTTTCTTTATCTGTGCTGATTCCAGGGGCACGGCCATAAAAGAAATCCTCCACCATTATCACCAGTTTACTGGGAGGATAGTCTGCTAGTTGTAACTGGCCGCCTGGACTGAGGGTGGGGCTCGTAGAGCCGCTATGCTCATCTGACTGGCTGTCATCAGAATATGTGCGAATTCTCCGAGGAGGAGTGAGGACTTTAGGCTTAAGGAGGCAAAACAAACAGAGTTATGTCCAAACATGCGTGTCAAAGACAACAGCAGGACTTCAACTACTCAGCTTTGTATAATCAGCTCAATTCCCAGAAATGAAAAAAATTATTGTACTGAAAGTATTAACTCACTGGAGAGAAAACTGCTTGTTGAATGTGGGGTTCCTTGGCGGAGAACAAAGGTTCTCTACTGAGCTGAAAGGCCTTCTTCAGAAATCTGACCCTTCTGAGGCGTTTCAACCTCTGCTTTTTCATATTAATCAGACCTTCAGCGATGGCGGGGGAACACATCTGAGGAAGCAGGAGGAGGAATGTTATTTGCTTTAAAAGAATATATATAAAAAATGTAGGACTGGGCGATATGACCTCAAATCAATAACACGATAAATTGGGCAGTTTTACCTCGATAACGATAAATGATCCTCTATCAGAAATAAAGGCATGTGCAGGAAATGCAACTTATCTATTTATAATTTATTTATTGAATGAATTACATTATATGTCACTTTCAATTAAATATTTAAGTGTTGAACCCATTCAGTTTAAAACATTCAACAATGTCTCATTGAACAGTAGGAAAATGCAACCTGTCTTGCAAACATTTTTGCTCAAAGGTAATGGAGCATTTTGCACATCTTTGAACTCAACAGCGTGGCTGTGCTGTAGGTGAAGGAGGCTGGATGTGTTTTACTTTGAGTAGACAGTTTCCAGACAAACTTTGCATTTGGTGTTCTTTTGCTAAACATCTATGGTGTAATTTTGGTGCTACCGTACTGAGCATGCATTGAGCATACAATGTGCATTTAAACTTGCACACCATCACTCAAAACCGGTCTACCACACGCTCAACTCTGACAACGTGCTCTCGACAACTTCTTTTCGCACTCAGCTTCATCTCTGCTCCACAGAATTAATTGACGTAATTTTGTTTACAGCTGTGTGAGACACTTCCTCACTGGACTCATCCGCCATTCTCTTTGTTTACGCTTCTAATTGGATTGGTGGAGTCACATGATTCCCCATATACTGCAGTGTCTTAAAGGGGAAGGAAATACCAGCTATCAGCGCACACATAAAAAAAAAAAAAAAACGGCAGAATTATTTACAGTATTTACCATCATGGGAGAATTTGAGCTGGTTATCGTAGTGGATGACGGTAACAGTAAAAATGTGGTTTATTGCCAGGCCCTAAAAGTATGTATATAATAGCTTTATTACAGGACTTACACACATAAAGCCTCGCAGCTCTGTGATGAGCTTGTACTGAGATTTGCAGAGCTGACAGTCGGGGGGAGCAGCAGCTCCGATCTCACCTGAGGGAAGAAACACAAAACAGACACAATTGAGTATTGAGTTTGCTCTTTGTAAACTACAATCGTTAATGTGTTTTAGTGTGATTTTAAGAGAAAAACAAAACATCCTAGCATATATTTTTTAAGAGGGAAGAAAATTATTTCATTAGTAAAATACAAAGAATGCAGTGTTATTAAACCCTCTTTATTCTGATACCCCTGAATAGCATCATACAGTTTAGAGCCTGGTTAGGTTCTCAAAATATCTTAATCCTAAACATCTCGGTATGGGATTCGATTATTTAAAAAGGGAGGACGTAGGGCACAAATATTAAGACTTTTCACCATAACACCATGTTTATCAGAGAAACAAATTAAAGGCTTATAATGACTTTGGAGGAGCAGCCGAGATTGACAGGTAAGGTGGGAGAAATTTTTGTCAGGAAAACCAATTGCGTAACAAAGCAGAGCACTGAAAGTTGGAAGAAGAAGCCATTATTTAAGGAAAGACCCAAGTTGACTGGTTTACAATTTGTTACAAGACGTGTGGGTAAGAGCAAAAGTGAAACTAAGTGTCCTGTTCAGATGTGGACGGATCATAAAGCAATTACAGTGAGACAAGCTGAGGGGAGGATTTTCTTCAACTGGGACATGGCTGCAGATGGGAAGATGGATTGAATTATATGGAATAATGCTTTAAATTTGTGTGTAGGTTCACCTTTCAGCAGGATGACCGTAAACATACCGCTAAAGCTACTACAAAATCCTTTAAAGAACTTTAATGTGTGAGAATGGCCCAGTCAAAGTCCTCACCAAAATTTGTGGTAAGACTTTTAAATAAAAGCTGTTCCCAAAAGCTCCTTATCCAACCCTACAGCCTCTACATGTCCTGGTCTGGTGGGAACCCTGGAGGGCTGAGAACGTTAATTAAGTATTGACCAAGGGGACTGGATAAAAATACATGCCGTACTTTATTTAGGCTCAATTTAAAGATATATATTTTTTTTTTTTAAATCCCAACAAAACATAAATAGAATAGAAATTTGTTTAATAAAACATGGCAAACTGAAAAAAAATAAAAGGAATTAATATTGTAGCAAAACAATATTGTGTAAAAGTTTCAGTAATGAACTAATAAAACCATTTAGTTATAAAGGTAAGTTAAGATCTGAGACCTAATTCTGACCTTTGCGCAGCAGTTTTTCAGGCGCTGCAAACCTGCTTGGACGAGGTTTATAACTGGATCTCTTGGGTTTCGGGCTTGAGGTTTCAGCAGAGGGGCGAGTTTTTTCTGACTTCTGAGAAGGGGATTTTAGGTTCACACTGTGGTCATTCAGAACCTTCTTGGCTGCCTCACCCGAAACCACGCCTGGACCAGAAAATATAACCAAGTTTAAGTTAAAAAAAAACAACAATACATTGTTTCTAGACATAAAGCTGGTTTTATTACCTGTGATGATGGGGACAGGTCCAGATCCTGGAGGACATGAAGGAACAACAACAGGAGAAGGAGGTGGACGAGCCAAGGAGGAAGAGGAAGTCAGAGAGGCTGTGGTGTTTATGTAGCGGGTTCCTAAGGGACTGTGGAGGGTCAGGGTGACAGGGATCTGGATGGTGGTGAAGCCACTGGCCGAACCTTCAGGATGAGACTGCAGCCTCAGCTCTGCACCGTTACCTGCAGGAGAGAAGATTTGGTCAGAATGATGGAGTCAAACCACACGTTAACAAAACTTGTAAGACGGTTCTAGAACCCATTTCTACATTGGTCACACAAGCATGAAACCTGAAAGTTTTTCTCAAGACAACCCAACTCAGAAAGACTTAAACTGACCTCCAGGTAGCAGATGAATGGGTCGACCATTAACTGCAAAGCCCAAAGTCGTTCCTGTGGGCTGGAGACACAACAACTTTGAAACTGGACACAAGTTAAAAGTCTACAGATGATCCGTCAGCGCCTCCGGTGCAGAAACATTTAAGGGGAAATCATTTTGGAAAGATGTCACTACCTTAATGGGAATGGATGGTGTGGTCACTGGTTGGGCTGGGATGGGAATGATCCTGACTGGTTCAGGGGTTCCTTCCCCTGCATGTTTTGTCACACTGACAGAAGCAGGCTTTACTGCAAACGGACACATGCAGGTTTTAATGTCATTGTAAGAAACATCCCAGTGGTAATATTATATTTCCTGCATCACACATTTAGCCTTCCTAGATAACAAAGCTGAGCAATTAATCACATTTTTGGGGTTTGAATATTGAATTTTTGGTAAGTCAGGATTTGTTTTCCCTTCAATCAACTCTTTGTCTCTCCATAGTTAAAGGGGACATCAGTTCATCACTTTTCCTTCTTCGATGTGTATTTATAACTTATGAACTAACTGACTGTGTAACCCCCACCAGCAGCAAAAATTTATTTTGTTATATTTTCCTTGCTTGTTATGAAACATTGTCTTAGAGCATTTTCACAGCTTGAATTTTGTTGCACTTTAACTTAAGGCCAACTTCAGAAGGGGATGATGGAAATAAAAGCTAGTTTTTGAAAGTAATGCAAGTTGTTTGACATTTTCATAACAAAAAGAGAGAAAAAATACAGAGATTAGATGTTTAAGTCATCTCTTCCAGCCCTACTAGATTGTATGACTTAAAACATATTTAGAACCAAAAAATGAATCAATGGGCAACGACATAAAAAAGGCAACGGTAAAAAGAGTTTAAGAGTTATAAGTATCCCTGTAAGAAATTTGTTTTACACTCTGATACACTGAAATAAATACATGACTCTGAACTCCAACCTTCATCCATTCTGTCCTGTTCTTAGTGGTTCGTGGAGTTGAAGAGATCGGCAGGTCAGCAGCCCTTCCTGCTGCAGCTTTCACCTCCTCACCTGGATGCAGCGGCTGTGTAAAGAACAGTAGCATGAGATTCTCTAAAGAAATAAAAATCACAAATTCAAACGTTTTATGATTTTAGCTATTCTTAAAACAAAGCATGGCTGATGCCGGCTAAGTCCAGTCCTTAACAGCCAAAGCCCTGCATCCTTCAGAAGTTTACCGGACATAAACAGATAGTTATGTAAGTGACCCCTGCACAATTTTGTGACAGCCCTTTAGCACGTCCAAATACATCAGGGCATGATCAATCTGAGGTCCAAAGTGCCTACCCTTGATTTCAAGTTCTGTCAAAAAAAAAAAAAAAAAACGTTAGTAGTATTATGCTTCTGATTAATTGTTCCTTTCTCTTAAAGGCCTAAATGGTAAAAACGGAACACTCTTGCTCTCTGTAAAGTTGAACATATCAAAATAATCTGCATTTTGTCAATCAAGATGCTTAGGATATAAACACAGGAGAATTTAAGTTAAAGGAATAAGATAAAATGGCAATGACAATGGCAACACAACATGCATCTGTTTAATATGATGCATGTATAATTTAAACTAAAATCATGCTTTCTTTTTTTTATTAATATAACATAAACCAGATTCCTTCCCACAGCAAGTAAATAAAGAACATGTGGCTCTTAAAAACAGCAAACCTTTATAATGCAGTAATAATTAGATTACAGCTGTGATATCTATGCCAGTAAACGCTGTGTAATTGGAATGGATCTACCAAAGCATATTAAGACACCAAAATGTCTTGCTTTCTTTTAAAAATGTAGGACAGTAATACAGTCTTACATCCATGATTGGGGTCTTTCAACATCAAGAGAATCAATTTAGGGCAAGCAGCCACACATCAAACGTACATTATGACCCTCAGTTTTATTCATCGTTATTCACCTTTACATTCAGAATAATTACCAAAATCTAAACCATTGAAAAATATAAGAGAAACTCCAGCTCAAGGGTAAAACTCTGCACGGACCCCATTCCTCATGGAATTAAAAATCATTTGTCACACCAGCATTGTTCACAAAAGGTTCTGCTATGTGAAGCAGTGCAAATGTCTGTTTGTTTTGAAGGTTAGCTAAAAACAAGTGGGGTTGGTAACACCTGATTTTGTAATGAAAGAGATCAAAGCAATAAACAAGTCAAAGAAGATAAACTCGGACGAAAACAAGAGCTCTCACCTTAAGAACATCTAATATTCAAGACATTTCAATTCAGCACAAATATCTGAATTCTGTTTTCACCCACAGCAGAACAAATAATAGCAAAGAGCAGCACTGACTCTTACCAACTTGTGTTCTCAACTGGTATCAATATGCTACAACTTGATTAAATGTATTGTTTTAAAATACCTGCTTGTGTTTCAAGCTATTAATATTTTCAGATTTCTTTAAAGCCCTAAAATAACATTTCCTTTAACCATCTATCTTTCCTTATTTAAAGTATTTGATGCATTATAACAAGGGATGTTGAATGTTTTAATGTTGCAACACTTCAGCTTTAACAAATATCATTACTTGCAGGGTTGCAGTTGAATAAATACTTTTTTTTTTTATTAAATAATTTGGAGTTTGACACGTGCAATATAGGGATAAACACACACACAAAACTAAAATTTAAGTTTGATTTTGATTTACTTAATTCCATATAATATTTGATTTTACTTCTTCAGGATTGCAATTTGGGCTTGAATTTCTGCATCAGAGATAAAATACTCAGATCATATGAAAATATCTAGTTACAAAAGAGACACACAACCATCATAACCTGAATAGTGTGAGGTAGCACTTTAAAGTGTGTACAAAATAGGGCTGCAAATAACTAATATTTTTTAAAAATCTATTAGTCTGTCGAATATTTTTTTTTTTTAAATCTTAAATACAAAATGTTTACATAGGTTTTATTTTTTTTTTACAATTTTGATAAAATTATTGCTCTAACTGGGTTGCTCTGTCAGCTAAAAGCATGTTTTACAGTCTCTATACTCCGCTAACGATTGAACAATTACTAAATTAGTTTATGATTTCAATAATCAATCAATTAATCATGATTAATCCAATTAATTGTTTCAGCCCTAGTGCAAAACATACGTGTACTTAGACGGTAGTAACAGGAGGCTCATATATGTTATGCCCCTCAAACAGAGCATCTGAGCCAAAAATATGTAAAATAAAAACCAGATAACTATTTTTGTAATAGAATTTCTATTACTTCCTATTTCTACTTTTCCCAGACTTGAATTTCTAGGTTGGTTTCTGGATTTATTATTTTTATATTTTAACAGAAATGTTCTTTAAAACGTTGAACCATAATAATTTACTGAATATGATGGGCTTTGTATTTAACCTGCTGGAATTATAAAAGATAGTGATCTTTTTTTAAACCATGCTTTCTTCAGTTTTGCATGAAGTATTAGTTCATTTATGTTATAAATCAGATATAAAACAGTTAATAGTGTTGTAGCTACAACCATTTTAAATCCAAAAACAACATGTGTGGATCAAAACATGAGGAGAAATTTTCTCCAACAGTGAATAAAGGGGGAAGAAAATCTGAATCAAACTGAAATATGTATTAATAAATCGCCAGATTTGGTTATTTTGACAACATGCAACCACAACCTATACCACAAAAAAGAGAAATCACACCTGTCATTTGAGATATAAAGGGTGTTAGCTCCAGATTACAGCACTACTTCAGATACTGTTGCTTATCAATTCGAATTGTTCACTTTTTATCATTCTTAAATTTTGCAAACTAAATCCTATCCATCGTTTTTGCCAAACGCTGTTTAAAACTTTTGTTACAGAGATATTGACTATTTATACAAATCATCTACTTAGCTTTCCAATTAGCAACATAAGCTAACCGACAAATACACCATTGACAAACTGTTCAAAGAAGACACCCCAACCAAACAGCCATGTAGCATGCTAAGTGCTGAAGTTAATAACTTCACACTTACTTTCAGCCTAATAATACCGGCGTGTTTTCCAGAAGACGAAGGGCTCTCCCTGCATGCACGATCTTCCCCCAGCTGCAACCCCCTCCTTTCTGAGCCAGTTCAGGGTTGAGCTAACAAAGCTAACAATAGCCGAGCAGCTAACTGTTTCATTTCATAAACTCTATGTGATATAAGTTTGACAAACATACTTCCCGTGAACTTACCTTCTCTTCGCTTTTAATATGATAGCTAAATGATTATTCCATTAAAATTAAAATCGTTTCACGTCTGGTTTTAAAAAAAAGAAGAATTATTCTCTAACCAACACAGCATTTCTGCTGTTAGCAGTTAGCAACAAAAAACACGTTGGAGGTTGGTATGTGTTGAGAAAGCCCTACCGTATTCCTCCGCGTCCCGTGTTCTGTTGCAGTTGTCATTGGTCGGAACTACGTTTAGACAGGGCGGAGTGATATCTGTCTGCGGGCATGCTAAAACCCTGGGGTTATTCTTAAATAATCGAATATCTTTTTGTGATGTGATATTCTTTTTCTCTGCCATTTTAAAATTAACTCATTACTCATACATTTACATTAGCTCAATCTTTGACTTTCTGCTGTGCATAAGAAGTCTTAATGTACACAACACATTATGGATTAGCTTGCACCTTTTAATGAAATCGCAACAAATAAAAAGTAATACATCCAGTGATTTCCCCTTCTTGCGTTATTTCATATAATCATAACGCAAATAGTTTAGCCAATAAGAACGTTTAAAATTAAATAACTCGCAGCTTTAGTGACAGATTTGTATATGCTAACAATAGTTAGCATGCATGCTAACATTAGTTAGCATGTACCTACTTGTAACAGATAAACCCGATAAAAGCTGATTTTTAAAAAATCTTTAGCATGCAAATAAACCGTCAAAAAGAAATTTGTCGAAGTTAAACAGCTAATTTAATTAAAATATTCATGCAGGAAATGCAAGCTAACAGTGATTAGCATGCACATACTTTCTATAAGAAATACATCTAGTGATTGATAAATTGCGTTATTTGTAAATACCTAGCCTAAAAAACAAGAAAAAATTACAATTTTGATTAAAATAAAATAAAATTGATTGACATTTAACAGTTTTAGGAGTAAGCAAAAATAAAAAATAAAGGATTTTTGTATCATTTGCATGCTGATAGGGATCAGCACTGACCTCCATTTAAAATATAAACAATACACTTATACATGGACTGGTTATAAAAAAAAAATAGTTTTTTTAATTGTCAGATCTTTGTAAACATCAATAAAATAGACTGAAGCACCACTGCTTATGGTTTTGATCAAATGTCAACTTGATGATGATTAAAACCTTGACTACAGGTTTTATTTTTTGATGTAAAATATGAAAAATATTCAATTCAATTCAGATTTATTTATATAGTGCCCATTCACAACACATCTCATCTTAAGGCATTTTACAGTTCACCAGATCATACAAGTCAAATTGATTCAAAGTAAGGTTTTTAAGGAAAGCAAGTTGATTGCATCAACTCATTGACCCAGATGCAATTCCCCACACTAAACATGCTTATAGCGACAGTGGAGAGGAAAAACTCCCTTTTAACAGGAAGAAACCTCCAGCAGAACCAGGCTCAGTGTGAGCGGCCATCTTCCGAGGCCGACGGGGGTTCAAGGAGACAGAAGCAGAGATACCGGTCCAGGAAACACACAGCCAGGCAGACGAGCTCTGGGCCAGCTCCCATGTCAGAGGATGAAGAGAGCACATCCAGCCAGTCACAGTCAAAGAAACAGGACACTGGAAAAAACAGGCCAATCTCCAACATCTATAAAACAATGGTTCTGATGGCAGCAGCACAGCTGATATTTCTCTCAAATTATATAATTGTACAATTATACAAGTAAACTTATAAGTATTACCACCTAGGTGTAAACAACAGCATGGTATTAAATTAGATTTTTTTTCTCAGCTGCTGCTAGCAGAGTAGCTTTAACACAAATATGTTTGCTTATCACATAGGCAAAATGAAATAAAAACATCTGTATTCAATTATTTTCTCTTTTGGTCAGTGCCAATACTATGAATGTATCCAAAACAAAACACAAAACATATTTTTAGTTGGATTTTCTAAATAGTGTGACGTTTAGTTTAATTTAACCACTGCTACATCCTCACAATTAGATTAAATGCAACCATAATTTGTATTTATACAAAACATTATATATAAAAAAAACTCTGGCTCATAAAAGTCAATATCTGTTATGTTGGCTATTTTTTTTATCAATGTGGAATGAACTTTAGATCTAAATGTAAAACCAGGCAGCAGTTTTGTTTTCATCTGGTGTCAGAAATGCAGACAAAAATATCATTCTAGATTTTCTCCAAAGTTAAATTGTCTAAGTTCCCAGTACAAAATCCAGAAAATGTTCCTTAAAAGTGGAATTCTGATTAGACAAGTCACACACTCAGCTCTTTATTTTTTAAAACTCTAATTTCAGATTCTGTAAGGCTCCAACAGGAATAAACACTTTATTGCAAATGTGTCACTTTTCATCTTAGTAACAGTCTTTATTTTAGTTAAGATTGACATTATTCCCAAATCTCAGGCATGCCACCATGGACAATTTAAATGCAGAATTATTCATATTTCTATGAAATGTAATTTATATAAAAAACATATTTTTTATTAAATTAATTTTATATTATTTAAAATTTGCAGGTTTGTGAAATAGGGCCACTACTTTAAACTAGTATTCATGATCCTTTTACAGCTATAAATACACTAACTACTGTCAGTAAAACAGAAAATAATTTACATGAACAAAAAAAACACCAAATAGGGAAAGGAAATGGGAAACTTTTTTGCCATTAATAATCAGCAGTTGATTAATTAAAATAGATACTTTTAAGATTTCTATACAACACTTAAATTGGAAGAAACATTTGTCCAAAGATTATTGAAGTTATCAAGCATGTAAAGACTTCAGTTTCTCTAGTAGAAATAGAAAAAGTTACATAGTAAAAGTTTATTGTTAAATCTCAATGCAATATACCTTCCTCTCAAAAAGAAAGGAGTCATCAATCTTGCTAGAAATAAATGCATTTGATTTAGAAAAGATCCCAAATCTTTGTTTCTGTTTTGTAACATTTTGTATTAACATACATTACAGACAAAACGTTAACCTGAATGACTGACAAATTCGTCTAGAATATCAAAATCTCTGAAAGAGTGACAACAAGAAGTAGGCAAAAAAAAAAAAAATATCAAAAAAGGAGCATATCATGCCTTGATTTAAAGAGATTAACACAGAGATGAGAAACTAAGTCAATGGCTTGACCAGGCTACGAAGCCATTTTTAAAGCTTTCTGCCTTTAGCAAATCAAGTGTAATAGTGATAAACATTTACAGAAACGACATGCCTAGATGTTTATCGGCTCATCTAGGAGGTATTAAAAGATCTCAGAACAGCACATAAGGAAATTGCCTCAGATTAAATATGATAAAAGTAAAACCTGTTTGTTATTCATCATTGAAGAAAAGACTGGGCAAAAATGGCATCAGTGGCAATCTCCACTCCTTCCTCTACTTTTTTCAAAACCACTGCTGACCAAAAGGAACATTTGCTTGAAATTTTAGCACAGTTTCTGTCTTGGTCACTTAAATAACATGCTGCTGCCATTTTGCACATCTCTGGTGTTGCTGCTATTTTTCCATATCCATTACTGTAAAAATGTTCAAAGCCCTTTATTGATTATTTCTTCTTCGGATGACTGCACAGTATTTATATTTGTAGAAACA